>NC_068295.1:3482322-3787322 GCF_025860055.1 Xyrauchen texanus
TGCATTAAACCCGGAATATTCCTTTAACTATGGAGTGTAACTTCTGCCATTTGACCCTGCCTTAACACATGATGTCAGCATTTACGAGGAATCGTAACAAAGGCTGTAAATCTTTCACTCTCTCACAGTGAAAGTAAAAAAAACGAGAAATGATTTTGTAATGAGAGAATGCAGTATTTAATGTTGCAATGGATGCGTACAAAATCCCTCAAATTATCTTGCGAATGAGCAAATCTGTTACTTAAAAAAAAAAAAACTCTTTAAAATCTCTTGTTTCACCTCACCATTAGTGTGAATGTATGGGGAGCCAATGTATACCTATTCTTAAGTCTTAACATCAATGACGTCTCAAACCACAATACCATGATATTTTCAATATGATCTAGAAAGTTTGTCAATATGAACTTTTTAGGATATTTAGCAGATGTTAATAAGAATGCAATGCTTCCCAGATGGAAAGATCTAAAACTGACATTTCGGAGACGTGCATGTGCTATCTAGGTACCAACTTATCCAAGCTATGCTATGTATGTCAACAATTGACTCACTTGCATCTATTTTTAATTCATCCAAATACATTTTAGGAAAAACATCTGTGACAAAATTGAAAGTTAAAAGTTCTCTTAACCCGTTTTTTTATACCAAAAGAGGACTTTAAAACTGCATTACACCCATATTTCAGAATTAAGCTTATTATTTAGCAGATCCATCACTCGACAGGAGCCACATGGTTGCATAAGTCCTGGTTATGACATGGTTAATGACTGTTGTTAAAAGCTCTGGTTTCACTATGAAGTCATCCACCGAGGGCCTTTAATGTGTTGCAGCTTGAACATCAGAGATACATTCTATACATGAGGTGGGGCAGAGGGGTGGAGTCTTACAAATGCTGAATCTTCATTTCACACGATGCTGAACCTACAAAAACCTGAACCTTCTGTCCTAATACTCCAATCCAGACTGTTGAAAACTCTATTGCAACACCCCTCACATGTTTATCTGCATGCACATACCCAGAAACCTCACACTTATCGGTTCAGGCATGCATGGAATGAGGTCGCCGAAATACAACTTAAACTTATTTTATGCCACATTTTATTTCCCCAAATGTTAAAGTTGCCTATAGGGGCCGTATTACAGAAATATCCAAACTCTAGAATCCTATCTGAGGTTCTACAGGATATATGTTTTATTTTACTTGACAGATCGTAACTTAAAGGAATATTTCGGGTTCAATACAAGTTAAGGACAATCGACGGCATTTGACCACAAAAAATAAATTTTGACTTCTTTAAAAAAAAGCACAAATCTGGGTTACAGCGAGCGAGACACTTTAATTGGAAGTGAACGAGGTCAATCCGTAAACGTTAAAATAATTTAAAATCAGTATTTTTATTGACATTTTTCCCCTTTTTCTCCCAATTTGGAACGCCCAATTCCCAATGTTCTCTAAGTCCTCGTGGTGGCATAGTGACTCGCCACAATCCGGGTGGTGGATGATGAATCTCAGTTGCCTCCGCATCTGAGACTGTCAACCCGCGCATCTTATCACATGGCTTGTTGAGCGCGTTACCGCGGAGACATAGCACGTGTGGAGGCGTCACGCCATCCACCGTGGCATCCACGCACAACTCACCGCGCGCCCCACTGAGAGCGAGAACCACATTATGGCAATTACAAGGAGGTTACCCCATGTGGCTCTACCCTCCCTAGCAACCGGGCCAATTTAGTTGCTTAGGAGACCTGGCTGGAGTCACTCAGCACACCCTGGGATTCCTGGGAAGAATAGCCATTTTTAGACGTTTTTACAACTTTATTGCCGTGGTGTTGTAATGTCAACAAACACTAAAACAAACCCTGAAATCAAGGGTGTAGGTTTGGTTTGAAAGTTGGTAGGGACAAATAATAAGGATAATATTTAAAAATGTCTGGTAATCTAGGCAAAATAACATTATTACCTCATCTAACAAGTCTCATTTCTTCAATTAAATCAATGTCTCATTTTTCTGCCCCGCAAAATAATTTTTTTTCCCATTTATTTTTTATGAATTTCTAAAGAATCAAATTAAGAACTGACCACTTGGGCTTCACGGTTATGGGTTCAAATGTAATATTATGCAATACACTTAAGCGATAAACCTAAGATTAATGGGCCAAAAATCAAATGTTATCTTTTTCAAGCAGATTTACCTCGAGAAAATGATATCCAAGGTGAAGTGGCATTCTGTAAAAGGTATTATCCAGCATTAAAAGGCAATCTAAACATAGGGTAGAGTGAATTAACGATTTGCATGTGCAAAATTACATCTCAAGATCAAATTGAGAATTTTTTTATTTCTTCCCAATTTGGAATGCCACTACTTAGTAGGTCCTCGTGGTGGCGCGGTTCTCACTTCAATTCGGGTGGTGGCGGACAAGCCTCCACTTCTGAGACCATCAGCCTTATCACGCGGCTCGTTGTGCATGACACCGGAGACTCGCAGCATGTGGAGACTCATGCTACTCTCCGCGATCCACACACAACTTACCACACGCCCCATTGAGAGAGAGAACCACTAATTGTGACCACAAGGAGTATACCCCATGTGACTCTTCCCTCCCTAGCAACGGGCCAGTTTGCTTTCTTAGGAGACCTGACTGCAGTCACTCAGCACGCCCTGGATTTGAACTAGCGACTCTAGCGGTGATAGTCAGCATCATTACTCGCTGAGCTACCCAGGCCCCGGGAAAATGGAGTATTAATGTTTTTCCAACTCCCCTCACACCCACATAATCCTTCTCATATTGACTCTTTATATGTTCTTGCCTTTTTATCGGAATATTGGTGCATCCTGAACAGCGCTGAGAAAAGGAACAAATGCCACGTTACAACATCGTTTATGCGCTGCTTCAGAAGAGGTTGGAAAATAATTTTTCGGGACGTTTCTGATTTTCTGAAAGCTGAAAGCCCCTATCATCCCTACCTAAATCTACACCTATCCCTTAAATAATGAACAATTAAACAACTTTACAGCTCGAATAGTATTTAAGTTTTAACAGACGACAAAGCTTCAAATTTCTGCCTTTAAACCCTCTAAAAATTGGCTCCATTGGCTTCCATGGTTTGTATATAACTTAAAACAGAAAAGGTTTGTAAGAGATTAGGTTAGTCAGACCTATAAGACAATAAGAGTGCAGTCTTCACCATGTCAAATAACCGCAAGATTTCACAGTGGGGAGATGACTCTGAGGTAGATGACATCATGGCCTCCCAGGATGATGATAAAAGACATGCAGCTCAAACCCCATGCCAGGCTGGCAGAAGGTGGGCTTACATGCGCTTTACTGCAGTCAATAAATGCAACAGTCTTTGAGATGAGCGATGATGTCATGGCGTGTCTGCTCTCATGAAAATGTGTGGTTGGATATCGTTTTCTCCACTCTTTGATGCTCTTCATGGTTTGGCATATGAGGCTTTTTGATTCCAGTATTTGAACTTTTTGCTCTTATGTTCTGCTGTATATTCCTGCTTTCTAAATCACTTTGGATAATGCATTTACATTTATTCATTTTGAATAGTGACTTACAAAAATAGGAAGAATACTACATGAGCAATTCATTGTAGTACGGTACGAAAAGTGCAGCATTACAATGTTTCAGTTGCATCAGCAAAATACTATCCAAGACAGAGATTAGAGTGCACAAGAATAATATATACATATATATAAACTGTGTGGTCAAGTGCTCACACTCAAGGAGAACTTTAAGGAGGATTTCTCTGGAGGATTTTGCTGGTGGTCTATTGCAAACAACACTGTAAACAATGTCAAGAACGTTTCCACTATTTACAAAAGTAAAACCGACACTGTGAATTTCCCAAAACCTGTCAAAAGCAGTCATATTTAACCCTAAAATGAAAAGAAATAATTAAGAAATTATGTTTTGCTTAAAGAAATTGAACCCTAGTTTAGGACAAACAAATTGTTGTTGTTGTTGTTGTATTGTTATGTTATTTTCATGACAATTAAAACACATTTTCCCCAAAATTCTCATTAATGTAATGCATCAAGACTTGTTTTTGTAATGTTTACTGTTCCAAATGATGGCTTTACTTTTAATTTTATTTTTTATTAATTAGAAATTATATTTATTAAATCATTTTAATGTAATATAGTTTTATTATATATATATATATATATATATATAATAAACATATTGATTATAGAAATATGTAATTATACTACATTATTTATTTCAATTAATTTACTTAATTGTTTAATTATTGTAATTAATTTTAATTAGTATTTTTTCTCATTAAAATCAGTATATTAACGGCAGTGCAACAAATACTACTATGATGAATTAAAAAATTTAATATAATATTTATATATTTTTATAAATATTAATATTTATATATTTTTTCATTACTGTAATTACACATTTTCTGCATTGATTAAATAAAAAAAATTCATCATAGTAGTATTTGTTGCACTGCTTTTAATATACTGATTTTAATGAGAAAAAAAAATACTAATTAAAATTAATATATATATATACACACACACAATTTTAATTGTAAATGATTTGTATATAATGGTAGTATTTGTATAACAGTAAAAACTAAAAAACGGTACATATAACAATTAAATATAATGTCACAATGAAAAAATATAAATGGCTCTAAGAATAGATATTTTTTAATGCAAAATTATATATATATATTTTTCCATTTGATTTTGGGGTGAATTGTGGACATGAGATTCACACTCCCAGATTTTCTTTTATGTTGAGGCGTATTCTGTAAAATCTCATTCGCATGCTTTCAAACAAAAAAAAATAACAAAAACGTTCAGAGCGGGAAACTCGTTGTAGGAGGTGTGGTCAAGCTGAAATGGTAGGTTGATGTGCATTTGTCTCATGTCTGTATAAATCAACAGAAAGTCTTTTATTTACATAAACGAGCAAAAACCACATGTGCCATGCATGAATGATAAATATGACTGCCCACATCCGTGCCACACACGCAGACAATATCAAGGGCCTCATAAGGGAAAATTACAGGTCTGTATGGAGACAATGGGCCCATTTAACTTGACAGAATGTAATAAGTATCACGTAAGTACGGCCTCTTTACTGGTTGCTCTAAATAAACGGTGGAGCTTTAAACAGTCAGACGATATGCCACGGAGAAAAACCCCTTTGATGTATTCGCTCATTGGAACAGCATGCAGTCTGGTGGTCATTTTTCCTAAATGACTTCAGAGAGGATGAAAATGCAAATAGCAGATATTTCAATATGAAATCAAACATTTCTCATCAAATTCTTTCAAGACTAATGAGGAGAAACATCTGAGATGAAGTTCATAATGAAACAGCCAAACTAAGAGCTCAGTTAAGTCTCAAGAGCAGTGGAGGATTTAGGTATGGGCGACATGGGCAGACGCCCAGGGCGGCATCCCCCTTCAGCAACCCAACTTTGGTTTTGGCGGCTCTCCTACACTAATAAAGCAATACGAACAGTCAGCTTTGGTCAGTTTCACCCACTCATTTCATTGTTAAACATGATGGGACAAAAAAAAAAGCTAGCTGCCAACAGCATGTGCTAACACAACATAACAGAAACAAACGCTTGTTTGACTTGTCAAGCTAGCGAATGACTTAAGTCAGAAATAGTGTGCAAAAACAAAGCCAAGAGCAAACTGAGCGGCAGAAGAAAGCGTTGGCAAAGTAGCAAAGTCATAAATTTACGGTGCCAGTGTCTTGTTTGTCTTGAATTCCAGAGTGGTTAGCTAAACTACTTGTGCTTTCGTAATGACAAACGATGCAACTCGAAGGCATTTGACCTTCAGTGGGATCTTTCGAATAGCATTATTCTGCTCCACAAAAGTAAATAATGCACATAAATTAATTTAATGACCCAAGCATACATATTTATAGGCACAACATAACATGATGTATTGTTCAATGTTTTAATGCTTTTTTCAGGTTTTAAAGAACATTAACCGTCAAAAATGGCCCTCTGGCACCCAGTAGCAATGATCTCACCCTTTTATCAATGATTTAATATGTTCAGAAATGTGCCAGAGATATGTACTGAGTCTCAGATACACGCGCAATCTGAGAGGAGTGCATGCCTGATGGCTTACGTATACACACACCTGGAGCTGCACGGCCATAGTAATGTTTCTAGCAACCCTAAGAATGGCTTGTCTTATCAATGCAAACACACAACGGTGAAAAATGATGCCCATGACCTCATTCACCACAAAATAACACCTTCGTTATTCTGTAGCTCAGCTGTGGAGTCAATAATCTAAAGAGGAAAAACATGGACAACTTAGAGTTGAAGTGTGTAGTATTAACGCCTCTAGTGGCACCAAATGGAATTGCAAAAATAATGACTGCTTTCAAATAGGTTTCCCAAACACTCCCACCAACCCCTTGTTCTACATTGTTCGGTCAAACTGGCAGTCAAGCCCTAAACGCACGCCATTGGCTGATACAGAAGTTTAAATTTTGCACTGATCAAACAAACCGAGCAATGTTTTGAAAGAGTCAAAATGTTCACAGTCTTTGGGAAGTTAACTGACTTCCCCACATTTATAGTTGTATCTGCACAATGTAACATATTTTTAAAAAATGTAACATTTTCGATTTTAAGTTTAGTACTCCTGACAAAATAAACTTTAACCTTGCGCAACCCCGCGTCCACATGCGTGGTCATTGTACTTTGGCTTCACTATACACAACGCATAATTTAAATTCATTTAAACCAACTCATCTGAATTCAGGAGAATCGGTGCTGTCAGTAAAGGGTTAAACTTTTAAGCATTTTCAACGAGTCATGTGACAAAACAACATGGCACTGACCACAGCGGCTTTTCTTTGGGAGAAATGCCAACAAAACTACATCTGGTAAGAAACCAAATTACGTTTTTACATTTAAACCTGTTTGAGTCAAAAGATTAGAGTCTCTATTTTAATTTGATTTGCCATTTTTTTAATTTAAGCGAATTATTGCGAAACGCCACGCTGTTGAACACAATGTACTCTAGTGTGGACTTGAGCGCATATTTTAAATCCTATATTTACTGTGCATTATCACACTGAGAATCAGTGGATTCCTCCAAAAGCTGAAAAGTGTTGCACTTATGCGGACATCAATTTTTGGGAAAACCATTTGCTCTAAAACATTCTCAAATTTCCCCAATTTGGAATGCCCAATTCCCACTACTTAGTAGGCCCTTGTGGTGGTACGGTTACTCACCTCAATCTGGGTGGCGGAGGACAAGTCTCAGTTGCCTTCGCTTCTGAGACAGTCAATATTTTATCATGTAGCTCGTTACGCATGACACTGCGGAGACTCACAGCATGTGGAGAATCGTGCTACTCTCCATGATCCACACAGAAGTTACCACACGCCCCATTGAGAGCGAGAACCACTAATCGCCACCACGAGGAGGTTATCCCATGTGACTCTTCCCTCCCTAGCAACGGGGCCAATTTGGTTGCTTTGGAGACCTGAATGGGGTCACTCAGCACACCCTGGATTCAAACTCATGACTCAAGGGGTGGTAGTCAGTGTCAATACTCGCTGAGCTACCCAGACCCCCCTGTGTAATTTTTTTAACATTATTTTTTAGATAATTAATCTGAATGAACGTGTTAAATCGACAGCCCTAACAACAATTTAATTTTAAGAAAACAGATTACTTTTTTGGATGAAATGTTTGTCCAATGAAATGCTCCCTAAAATCACAATGTTCAACACAGACTATTGTTTTATAGTGTCTGCAATTTATCTAATCAAACAGGGAAATTTCAAATGAAAATTATTAACTCAAAACTGCTTTTGCCTCCATGTCAAGTGCCAAAAGGCAAAATGTTCACTAATAAAAAACGTGTTATGTCAGAGTGAAAATAACTGTGTGTGCATCTCCGATCCGCCGAACACTCCGCTCGACAGTGGTGCTTCTACATTTCCAACAATGTCAATCCCAAACATCATGTTTTTATCAATTATTATCAGTCTGTTTCAAAGTCCCGCCCATTTGTGAGCTTGACCAATCTCGACCAAATAAATTGATTGTAAGCCCAGTGTCCCACGCTATGCTGCCTAAATGTCCTTTTTTGGAGCATGAAAGTGTTAGACCCCATTGACTTGCATTGTATCGACAAAAACACCTCATGTCTCCATCAAAATACCTTCGTTGTGTTTTACAGAAGAAAGAAAGTCATACGAGTCTTAGACACCATAAGGGTGATTCAATTATGGTGAACTATTCCCTTAAAGCAATTGCCGCTGCTCTAATAGCTCCCTCGACTAGTTATAGCAAGTCGCAAATAATGGTTCAATGGTTCTTTTCTTTTCTTTTCTTTTAAGATTATTCGGTCCCACTTTATTTTAGGTGTCTTTAACTACTATGTACCGACATTAATACATTATACTTAGTGTATAACTACATGTTGTTTTGCAAAATTCTCACAAGATTCACATTTGTTGCAACTGAGGTTGAGGTACGGGTGGGTTTAGGGTTAAATGCAGGTACTTTAAATGTTAGGGTTAGGTTAGGGTTAGTTGGGGCACAAAGCAACAACATGTACTGTATGTACATAATAAGTACATTGTATCAAGTATCAAGCAGGGGCGTAGCAGTCATTTTAAAAGTGGGGGAGGCATAGCTGTTGCTCGCATAGACCCAACACTTACAGTGCAGGATTAATATATTACAATTATGTTTTACTCTGTGCTTGTGCATTGTGGGATTTAAATGCATCCAAGAGGCTCGAGTGTTTTGACTACATTCACCAAAATTCATTCAGATCCATTTAATGATTCAGTGACCATTTCTGGTGATGTCAGAAGGTGAAAAACGAGTGTCTTTTGTCAGACCTATAAAGAGACTTTAGTATTATTTATCTACAGTTTGTGAGCTGCTGAGCATTACTTTAACAACAGACAACAATAATAGTCTTATAATAATTATGTGTTTCAATAACGTGTGTTCCTTGTCTCTAGATTATTCATTTAGATCAACATCAATGTTGATAAAAACATGGATAAATGAGGGTTGTTGACAGCAGTAGAAATGAACAGAGCCGTGTTGATTAGACGTCTGAATGACGGCCTGTTACGTAAGGGTGGTTTCGGCTCATGAATCTCACATGATATTGGCTGGAGGGTCGCTCAATCAGCCCACAGTAACAAAACACAAAGAATACTGTGTACAAATCCACCATTTGGACTCGGTATGGGTTTGGCTTGGAAAAGTGTTGGGGACAAAAATCACCTTTTTAAAGACTACGGGGAACAGGGTCCAAATATCTTTGGAGGTTTTGGAATGAGGGGGCGTGGCTAATTCAACGGCTCAGTCACGTGAAAGCTTCAGAACGCTAAAATCACTTACAGCACATTTAAAGACGCCTGATATAAAGTGGGTCCGATTTTTCTATCCTCGTTTAAATTACGAGAGGTCTTAAATGGTAAATGGTCGGCACTTATATAGCGCTTTTATTAACCTTAGCGGTTACCAAAGCGCTTTACACTGTGTCCCATTCACCCAATCACACACATACACCAATGGCGGCAGAGATGCCATGCAAGGCGCTAGCCTGCCATTGGTAGCAACTTGGAGTTCAGTGTCTTGCCCAAGGACACTTCAGCATGTGGAGTCATGTGGGCCGGGAATCGAACCACCAACCCTGTGATTAATGGCCGACTCGCTCTACCACCTGAGCCACAGCCGTCCTAAATGCAGTTTTCCTAGGTTGCACAATGTATTTTTTGTATGTAATTGTTATATGAATTAATGCATGTGCATGATTACGCCTAAAATCTTATATTACTGTGATTATACTTATATTAGCACAGATTGTAGTTAGAATCCAGTCATCTCCCCACTTAACTCTTTACATTTTAGCCATGTGTTCAAACAAATGAGATCACTCTTTATCCTGATGCCAAGCGGAAGCATACAGGACTGAGCTGGATAAATATCAAAGGGTGTGTGTAAGTCTATTGTAAATAGGCAGACATTATATGTCCATACGTAACTCTGCGTTCCCTTGGCAGAGAGGAAAGTTAGCGAGTCGACAAGGGTTTGCTATGACTCATGCGAGTCTCAGTAACACTCAGACCACCGTGTTGATTATTTGACATTCTCTAATAAGGCTCAAATGTTCTCACGTAGAGGAACATGTTATTGTTCAGAGGTCAGTAATGAGAATCAGCTTTGTCACAAATGTTTCTCTGAAAATTCCTTACGAGAAATACAAAAAGACTCAAATGAGGCAAATAACATAGTCAAGAATAGAATTATTAAGGCCACTCTTTTACAATAATAACAATTACACAATACTTTAAATGCACAGGCCACGCTGATAACCATCTTAAACGTTTGAAATGAAACATCTGTAAGTATTGGAGCAGCCAAATGACGGAATGCTCTACTTTTGATTTGTGGTCAGACACGTAGACATTTCTCAAGATCATTCGCTCAGTTCCAAATTTAAAACAGGAACAATGTGTCCATTTACAATCAGCAGGACCGGAGGGGAAGAATTCAGACTACACGACTGCAGACGGAACGAAATAATGCAGCACTCAACTATGCAAGAGCAGTCAAAGAAACTTTGTATCATAAGACTGGTGCTTTTGTGTTACAGCGCAGGATCGAACCTATATTCACTTCAATCGGATGTCAGCTTCGGGTGGCAATTAGGCAGGGAGGAAATTAGCCAGTATGAGCTCACTTCATGTTTTGACCACGTTTTGTGGTGTTCCAGTGTAATGTTAGAACAATGTGTCCCACTTAAAGGGACAGTTCATCTAAAAAAATGCTAATTCTTTCATTATTTACTCACGCTCATGCTGTCATAAACTCTAATTCTTCAGTGGAAAACATTCTGTTTTATTGTCCATACAATGCAGGTCAATGAGGTCCAAAATTTTAAGCTCCAAAAAGGACATAAAGGCAGCATTCAGGTAATCCATATGACTCAAGTGGCTTAATCCATGTCTTCTGAAGCGATATGGTGGGTTTTGGGTGAGAAACAGACCAAAACGTAACTCCTTTTTCACTATAAATCAAGAAATCTGCCCAAAAAGACAATCTATCAATCAATCAAAAGGTGCAATATTGTGTATATAATGTCTTTAATGAGGGAATGAAGCACTGCGAATGACGTAATTGAATTAATAACGGTAGAAAAATATAAAACTATTTATTAAAGTTGTTGATTATATGTATAGAAACATCATAATTATTATTATATTATATTATTATATTTATAAATGAGTACTGTCAGTCGATTATTGAATCAAACCATGTTAAAATGTAACATTTTTAATGTTAAAAATTTTATTGTCGTCATCATCACAGATTTGGAAAGTGCTGCAATTTGACGCTATATATACTTTTTTTTCCAGTTAAAATGCATTTTACAAATGAAAAAACAATACATAACGGTTATATAGTGGCTAAGGCTCTGGGTTACTGACTGAAAGGTTGGGGGTTCAAGCCCCAGCACCGCCAAGATACCACTGTTGGGCCCTTGAGCAAGGCCCTTGACCCTATCTGCTCCAGGGGCGCTGTTTCATGGCTGAACCTGAACTCTGACCCCAGCTTAGTTGGGATATGCGAAAACAACTGCATTTCATTGGCTCTGTACCTGTACTCTGCACAATGACAATAAAGTTGAATCTTAATCATTTATTAACATTTTCCCAAGCAAAGCCTTCCACAGTATAAAGATAAAAATGGACCAAAATAGCACCAATTCAAGAAAAATTAAACATTTCCCAAAGTCTAGAGGGAGTTTGACTAATTGAAAGAACTAGTCTCCACATATAGATTGCATATTCAATGCAATGCGCAATAAATCTCTTAAACTCTAATCTTCCACAATATTATAGTGGCTATGCTCTTTGTTAGAGCAGTTGTGAAGCCCCATTATCATGATTCACATCACTTTGAACTCCACACGAAAAGCACTTGGAGAGAACATCTTGTTTTGCTTTTAGCGCTGGCACAGACAGTCCATGTAATAATACTTTATTACGAATACGAATGGTCCAGTAATGGAAGTGCAACATGACGCCGGGGGAAATGCTGATTCTTCACTCCAGCAGGTCTTCTCTAGCTGGGCCACAGGCAACGCGGTAGTGTGCATACTTTCATAGAAAACAACGGTTCGAATTTTAGGACAATGTATGTCATCAGCCTCACGCGTGCAGTGTGCAATCCCCTTAAGATCCCCCAGCAAACACCAAATGGTAAATGGTCTGCACTTATATAGCGCTTTTCTAACCATATCAGTTTTCAAAGCACTTTACACTGTGATTCATTCACCCATTCACACAAACACTCACACACCAATGACGGCAGAGCTGCCATACAAGGTGCTAGCCTGCCATTGGGAGCATCTTGGGGTTCAGTGTCTTGCCCAAGGACACTTCGGCATGTGGAGTCATGTGGGTAAGGAATCGAAGGAATCGAACCGTCAACCCTGCGATTAGTGGCCGACCCGCTCTACCATCTGAGGCAGAGTTGTCTGCTGGATTCAGAATTTTGGGAAACAGAATTGCTATTTTCACACTGCCACAACAAACACCAACAGGGTCAAAGCAATGATTCAACGAAACCCAACAACCATTACAATTTTGATGTTTGTAGGACAGTGTGAACTAGCCATAAAGTGCACATCATAACAGTGACAACCCGACAGAAAACAAGAAACTGTGAGTCTTGTACGAGAGCTGTAGTGTGCACCTGGCCTTACTGTAAGCTGGGCTTCGTTTTCACCTCATTCAATCACTGTGATAGAGTGCTTAACCTACGAACCATGATGTCATCGCCACAGCCGATCGACTGCGGCCTTCATTATGTGGTGATGTAGCTCAAAGCAGAAGGTTTATTAGAAACATGAAGTTGTTTCATTACATACACGCACACAGCTGTGAGCACAACATCAACCAATCCTGCGAGTCAAAGTGCAAACTCAATGAGGCCTGCGAGTGCTTCTCGCATTTCTCACCCAACAGGTATGACGTTTTAATCACAGGAAATGTTTACAGCCTGTTCTCTCTAATCAGAGAACTAGACACATTAGATGTTGATGTAATGGGCCATGCAAACATGGAAGTGCTTTGTCTTACTGCAAACGCCAAATTTAATTGAATTCTTGGTTTCTACAGTTGGCGGAAATTGGTATGGAGTCACTTTAGCAAAAATCATCCTCGTCATGTTGGTGTGATTATTTATTGCACAAATGTATTTGATCCTAGTTGAAAAGTCCATTATTGTTATCCACCAGCATAAGCCCAACTTTTTGGTACCCGGAACATCCCGGGAGCATTTTGATGCTTTGATGCTTTTTGATGTTTCACTACATAAACTACTGCTTAAACAAAAATAATTAACTGAGCTCAAGACTGTTTTTTGCTGCCACAAAAAGTCCAAACAAAAATGTTGTTTGACAAAATGGTTATAAAACCTAAAACTAACCATTAGATAACATTCTGTTAAATTCTTATATAGTTAAAAAAATAAAACCTAAAAATAACAATTGCAATGCATTCTGTTTTAAGTAGTGCTGCCATTTTTTAATTGCGATTAATCACATCATTTTTATGTTGTTAATCACGATTAATCACAGATTTTAAAGTGCTGAAATTTGACTCTATATATACATATATTTCTTTCAAAATGTATTTATTTCCATCTTAGGAAAGATAACAAAATAAAATGTAGCAATAAAATGCTTTATTAACATTTTACAAACACAATGCATTAAAATGGCGCCAATTCAAGTAACATTAAAGGTTTCCCAAAGTCTAGTTGGAGTTTGACTCATTTAAAGAACTAGTCTCCACATAGGTTGCTGCATATTCATTGCAATAGACATTAAATCTCTTAAACTCTCATCATCCACAATATTAATCTGCTGGTAGACTGTGGCTATCTACTTTTTTTACAGCAATCATGAAGCTGCATTCATAATTTGCATCAAAGCAGCATAGCATGCGTTGGACACACCATGAAAAGCACTTATATTGCCAAGCCTGTTCTCGCCTCCTTCTTTCCGGGTTTCAGCACCAATGTAAAGGGAGTTAAGGGAAAGGAGGAGGCAAGAACCGGCTTGGCAATATAAATAATAGTTTAATAGAAAACTGAGCCAAAAACACACAAACATAAACATACAGAGCAGCTGCTTGTAATTCTCTCTCTCTCTCGAACCGTCGTCACCGGCCACCTTTATCCCTCGCGCGCCCTCATCAGGCTGATTGGGGACCGGAAGTGCGTTGGTACAGCCCTGCCCCGCCCTCCACCATTCTACACTGTGGTTAGTTTGATAGAAAGGCTTTGTAATGGCGAGATAGGGGCAGAACTTCCTGCTCAATATAACACCAGGGAGGGGCTCTCTCAGGTGTAAGCGATCAATGAGCCAAATGTCTGAGACTGAATGCATAATAATAAAACAAAATCTTGTGTAGGCCTAGCCCACCTTTGCCAATCTGCCAGTGCAATTTACTGAAATGTAATCTGGGAAGTTTACCATTCCAAATGAAGGATTTCACTATGCCATCAAATTGCTTGAAATAAGAGAGGGGGACATCAACAGGGAGAGACTGTAGCAGGAAGTTGAATTTTGGAATACAATTCATTTTAATAACATTAACCTAACAAGTCATAGATAAATGTAACTAAGCCCACCTGCCCACATTGCTCGAAAACCTTTTTATTAAAGGGTCAAAAAGCTGTTACTGGGCAGTACGCTGTCAGAGACAAATCTTCAGATTTAGACCAGTTCACTCTGTGTCCTGAAAACTTAGAAAAGGAATGAATAATTCTGGCATAGATCTAGTAGGGTCGGAGACGAATAATAAAATATAATCTGCGTAAAGCAAAAGCTTATGTGCCACACCTCCCACCACCACCCCTGGAAAAACCTCCTCCTTTCTTATCGCGGCTGCTAATGGTTCCAGGGCAAGACAGAACAATAATGGGGAAAGAGGGCAACCGCGCCGGGTGCCCCTATCCAGAGTGAAATAATCTGAAACCAATCCATTAGTTTGAACCGCCACAACCATGTGTCTATAAAATAACTTAATCCATACATTTAAAAAATCTTGTGAGTAAAGATGCTGACTACCACCCCTAGAGTCGTGTGTTCGAATCCAGGGTGTGCTGAGTTACTCCAGTCAGGTCTCCTAGGCAACCAAATTGGCCCGGTTGCTAGTGATGGTAGAGTCACATGGGGTAACCTCCTCACGGTCACTATAATGTGGTTCGCTCTCAGTGCAGATGCAGAGGCAACTGAGATTCGTCCTCCACCAACCGGATTGAGGCGAGTCACTATATCACCAAGAGGACTTAGAGTGCATTGGGAATTGAGCATTCCAAATTGGGGAGAAAAAGGGGAGAAAAGAAAAAAAAGAAAGAAAAAAATATACAGTATATTCGCATTCATCCATATCAAATGCCTTTTCGGCATCCAGCGAGATGGCAGCGACCCGAGACTGATCGTTCGCCACTTCCCTCATGACATTAATGAATAACCTAATGTTATCAGAAGAGTTACCCCACCTGATCTATATGTATAAGAGATGTCATAACTTTACTCAATCGGTTAGCCAAAATTTTTGACAATATTTTAACGTCTAGCTGGACAGGCAAATTGGACGGTAACTCTTACAACTCTTACTCTTTTTAGGTATCAGACTGATCTGGGCTTGTGTCATGGTTGGAAGCTTTGCATTCTTTAATGATTCAGTATAATCTTCTTGCAAAAGTGGAGCCAGTTCTTTAGCAAAAGATCAAAAAAATTCATTGGCAAAGACATCTGGCCACGGCAAGGCCTTAATTACCTAATTATCTAACCAGTAGCTTCCCTGCTTTGTCCCCCAACTCAAAGTATGACTGCCTTGCCCTGAATAGCCAAAATTCCACCTTCCGTGACAAAACAGTATTATATCTGTATTTCAATCAGGCCATTAGATGACATTTGGTGTTTCAGCTCTGCCTCTGCACTTTTAATATTCCCTTCCAATTCCACAAGTTCTTGTGCTTTGGATTGTTTGGTGAATGCGGGATACTATTTGATCCAGCCCCTAAAAACCACCTTAAGTGCCTCAATACTGAGGACCAGTTGGTCTCCATATAGGCATTGATTTCAGCCTTTAACAGGGACACATTAAAGCACTAACTATATGATTTCATTTTCTTCATATGTGGCACCACCTCTAAACAGGGCGTGATCTGAGAATAAAATGTTTCCCATTGAGCAATCAACAACAGATGGAATGAGGGACTTGGATATCAAAAAAATTAAATCTTATGGACTGATGAAAAAAATATTATAGTCCCTCCCAGATGGGCTCAAAAGTCTCCAAATATTTGTAAGACCAATATTATATCATGAGGGGTGCCACCACTTGCAACATAATGTTGGAGTGGTGGTGGCGTAGTGGCTAAAGCACAGGGCTGTTAAATAGAAGGTCATTGGTTCAAACCCCACAGCCACCACCATTGTGCCCTTGAGCAAGGCACTTAACTCCAGGTTGTTCCGGGGGGATTGTCCCTGTAATAATTGCACTGTAATTCAGCTTCGGATAAAAGCGTCTGCCAAATGCATAAATGTAAATATTAGCCAAAATAAGACTGCCCCTGAATTTCAGCTAAAACAATAATTTTGTTTGAGTCATTACTTATCAGCTTAATGACTCCCCTGCTCTTATTTGAGCCAGCACTAAAGAAAGCATGCCCACCCCATATCCTTCCAAATTTTTCAGCTTCCTGCAGAGAAAGATGGATTTCTTGAATAAACACTATCATATTTCTTTTGCTTAAGAAGAGAAATAACCTACCTTCTTTTTATGGGGTGCCCCAACCCATTCACATTCCTTGTAGAGAGACAATCCACTCCACATTTGACATTTTGACATAAGAAAAATTAGATTGTGTTTCAAAAACAAGATTATAAAGACCACATTCCAACATTAGTGCATCCATCAAACCCTGAACATCCCCCAAAACCAAACAAACATGCATTAACCCCACGCATGACAGCGCCAACTAGCGTCCATCCCTCCAAACTCAAACAGTCCATGCACGCATACGAGAGACCCCGTGATTACTCAAGTCCGGTGTTTCTATACCAATTTTGTGAGACAGATTTACATGGTAAAAGATAATCAATTAAACTAACTCCAGCCAATAGGTGGAATAAACACAAAGCATGTAGACTCATCCATAAAACTGTCCTGAAGGTGTGTTACTCTACAAAATGAACTCCAGCTGCTAGGTGGAACCAGTACAAGAAGATCGTGCCAATTCCCCAAACAGTCAAGCGGATTTTCAGTGAGCAGGTCCACTCAGCTGCAACATGAGTGCAACAAATGACTTAATCACTCCAATGTCTTGCAAGAAATACTCCACAAAACAAACTCCAGCCAATAGGAGGAATAAGTACAAAGAGCATGTAGATTCATCTATAATGCTGTCCTGAGGTGTATTACATTACAAAATAAACTCCTGCCAATAGGAGCAATCAGTTCCCTAAAACAGTCAAGCGCATATTCAGTGAGCCGGTCCACTCGGCTGCAACATGAGTACCACAAGATATCTAACTCGCTCCGTTGACTTTATGAAGGACAGCACTTGCTGTGGGCATGTGAATGTTTTACGGCCATCCTTAGCATCTATTCTCAATTTGGCCAGGAATATCAGTGCAAAAGTGACCTTCCATTGATGTAAAGTTTCTTGCATTCCTTGAATCAATCACGTTTCTCTCTTATCAAATTCACAAAATGCTGTGGTTTTTCCAAGAAAGCCTTCCTTTACTCATCGCCTCGGGTAACACAAGATCTTTATCGGATGATCTCAGAAATTTGGCCAGAATTGATCAGGGCCTGTTTCCCTCCCCAGATCTCCGAGCCAGAACCCTGTGAGCTTGCTCGATTTCCAGCTTATGGCCTGCTATGTCGAGCAGATTCTGAAGGATCCCATCCAGGAATTTCACCATATCCTGACTGTCTTCGGCCTCAGGAATTCCGACAATACGGATGCTATTTTGCTGGCTATGGTTCTCCGTGTCCTCCAACTTCTCCCAGACACGCTCCATCTGCTAATCGCTAGTGGATTAGCAGATAATTCCCTCTCCGATGACTCCAGATAATCAATCCATTCTCGACATCCCCTACTCTTGTAACCACCTCAGAGAACTTCGTCTCCATGGCAGTGATCAATTGACGTATCACAGCAAGATCACCCAAGTCAGCAACGACCTTCGTCAGCATTGCCGACATGCCCAGCATCTCTCACCACATCTCTCGCACTTCTCCGATCAAATCAGCTCCCTGGCTCACGGCCTGCTCAGGGGTGTCAGCTTGAGCACGTAAGTGTCTTTTAATGTCTCCAGAGCCCGAGGAATTTGAATTCTTTGACATATTGTCCTCCTAGAACAGTTATGGAACAGAGTGTATCGAATCTCACGGGTTTATATCATTAAAAGTGTTAAAACTAGCAAAGTGTGCAGAGCTTGCATTTCACATGTCCGATCCTTGCATGATGTCACGTCAGACATCTGACAGCTCTAGTTTTAAGTTAATATTAGGTTATCACTCAAAAAACCTCCCTGCAACGTTCTGGGAACATTCGTTTATGGTTATAAAAAATAAAACCTAAAAATGTCAGTTCAATAAGGTTTTGTTAAAGTTCATATTACTGTAGGTTGTCAAACAAAAACTTTAGTTTATGTTTACAAAACAATAAAACCTAAAACTAACCATTAGATAACGTTCTGTTAAATTCTTATTTAGCTGTAAGACTAAAACCTCTCTGGAACGTTTTTAGGATGTTAGTTTATAGTTCTAAAAAATAAACCATAAAAAAAAATTAAAAAAAAGTTAAAACCTAAAAAGAACGTTCCGAGAATGTTAGTAATTGGTTTCCAAAAATAGACAAATGGAAACCATACGCTAACGTTAGATCAACATTTTGTGTTTACTTAGTACCTTTCTTAATTAAATAGTAATAAAAGATAAAACTAACAAGAACGTTCCTAGAATGTTAGTAATTGGTTTCCAAAAAAATAGACAAATGGAAACCATACGCTAACGTTAGATCGACGTTTTGTGTTTGCTGGTTACAATTCTTAATTATATGGTTATAAAAGATACAAATTAAAAAGAACGTTCCTAGAATGTTAGTAATTGGTTTCCAGAAAAATAGACAAATGGAAACTATATGCTAACGTTAGATTAGTGTTTGCTAATTATATGGTAATTAACGTTTTGTTTGTGCTGGATGCTCAATTTTGTTTTCAATTTTGGATGCAGGCTTCTTAAATAACCATGCTGGTTCACCAGCCAGACCACCATCAAAACCAGCATTAACCCTCCTGGACAAGCATGCTAGTCTAAGCTGGTCTTTTTCAGCAGGGAAAGGAGATAACGAGTAATTCTGGAAGCACAACCAAACCTTTTCCAGATGTGTGTGTTGCAGTGAGCTCTATTGACTTGGACCAGTAAGTAACCACCCATAAGCACCACTCACATGTTTTAATTGCTATAAGAATATGTTCAGAAGATTGTATGCATGAAAGGTTCAAGCCATATGAACGAGATCCTAAATGTTTACGAGTGAACATTTGTTTTCTTTCTTCATGCATTGATGAACAATTGTGCGTGTTTTGTAAGGGAGGGGTGTCGTGCTCAAGCCATGAGACAGGCAGAGGCAAAAGTGAACACCCCAGACAACTGTTGATGGGAGATGTGAGAAACAGAAAGTTTCCCGTCTCAGCATTTGTTATTGTGCTGAAGTCAGTGTGCAGTTGCTCGCGTCAGATGTTTAAATGCTTCTAGCAAACATGAGGTGTGGTAGCTCGGATGACTAATTTTTGAAGGCAAGTCAGTCCACTCAGCCATCTTTGGAACGCTCCCGGTCAGGTTGGGAAGCTATTTTCTATGTAAACAAGCGGCATGAAAGTGCAGCTCCTATCTACTTAAATGGGGAAAGACGGAAATCTCCAATTGATTACAATCAAACAACATATTTAAAATCAGCCGACAACAATAGTATCATAAATAAATTGTGCTATTTTAGCTCAGGTCCTGCAAAAAAAACAAAAAACAAAACATTATTTTTCATGCAGATCTAAATAATTAATATACTTTTTACTGTAATACAGTAAAAAATATAATATGTCACAGTAATGGGAATCAAGTGAAAATCAAGAATGTATGTGACTTATAGGGCTATGGCTAGCATTCATTTGAAAATAAGATTAGGAATCGGCCACAGTGTCCCTTCAGAATTACACTGTGCAGAAAAGGAGCACTGTTCATTTAATTACCCCCAAATTATGGAAAAAATATGATCCAATCATCTTGCCTTAAAATAGATCATGAGGATGACATCATCTCTCTGTCTTTCTCTCTCCCCTGACAGTATTTCTGTCTGTCTGACCAAAGCCTGTTAGATTAATATATTAAATCAGTGGTGAAATGCATCTTAAAGTTGTCTGAATGCAACACCAAGACTGAAAATCATTTACTCACACTCATGTTGTTACAAACCTGTATGGCTTATTTACCATTTCAAGAAATATAATATATTTATATAAATATAATATAGACAGAAAAGCACATTCAGTCAGATGCTCATAATGACAAAATAAACCAACAAGTTGATCAAGCCCCCTAAGTGCTACACAGCTACTTGTGTTTTAAATCGGGGTTTCTGCATCACTTACTGAACAGAATGAAACAATTATAACATCAAATTAGGTAAATGCATTAAATAAAAATGTTATGGTGTTATACATAATGAATTAATCTCATGCAAGATGATGTTAACTTCAGGAACCACAGCCTGTCCATCATTCAACATATAAAAGCATCTGTTGGGATTTTGCAGTTGTTATTTACTCACATTCTTTCAGCAGTTGTATTAAGGGTGAGGCAGACAAGAGACCAACTGTCTGCACAGCCGTGACCTCTGTGTGTGTGTGTGTGTGTGTGTGTGTGTGTGTGTGTGTGTGTGTGTGTGAGCGTGTATTTATCACTTTGTGGGGACCAAATGTCCCCATAAGGATAGTAAAACCTGACATTTTTGACCTTATGGGGACATTTTGTCGGTCCCCATAAGGACTTTTTGAAAATGTAAAAATGCAGAAAGTTTTCTGTGAGGGTTAGGTTTAGGGGTAGGGTTAGGTTTAGGGGATAGAATATAAAGTTTGTACAGTATAAAAACCATTATGTCTATGAAAAGTACCCATAAAACATGGAAACACAACATGTGTGTGTGTGTGTGTGTGTGTGTGTTGCTCGTTTTCCCAAAAAGTGTGTTGGCCTCTTTGATAATTTTAGTAAAGTAGTCAAATCTAAAATCAATAAATTATTAAATAAATAAATAGCTAGTAAAAAAATGTAAGACTATACAAATAAAGAAATGAATGAGTACTTTTTATACTATAAATATATTTTTAATTAAAACAAAATAATAAAATGGGGAAAAAGTATATTTAAAAACTGTGTTAAAACTGTGTGTGTGTATATATATATATATTATTGTATTCCCCCCAGATTTGTACTTACTTTATTTTTTTGATGAGTTTAAAAAAAAAAACATATATATATTATTAACTGAAAGAACGTTTTAAAATGGTCTATTTTAAGTATTAAAAAGTACTCATTAATTTCATTATTTGTGTAGTCTTACATTTGTTTTTATAGCAATTTATTAATTTACTAATTGAAGATTTCACTACTTTTATTAAAAGATCAAAGCTGCTGAAAACTTGAGTTTGAACAAACACACACAATAAATATATAAATATATGAACTAATTTAAAAGTTTATATAAACACATTTTTAATATTTTAATAAATGATTATGTAAATTTGTTTTATATATATATATATAGATCTAGATATATATCAAAATTCAGTAAGGAGACAGTAGTAAGAAAGTATGAATATTTTCATATATATATGTATATAGTTAAAAACTTTGGGTTATGATAATTAACTTATGTCAGAAAGATGTTAGCTTACATTTTTTTAGTAAACAGCCATTTGGATGACATAAAATACACAAAAATGTTATCATTTTTTCCACGTTATATAAACTCTTGCTTAAAATCTAACGTTCATTTACTACTGAAGTCAAATTTTAAAAGGTGACTTGTTCAGAAGTTGCAAATTTAGGTCAAATATGTGTGCTTTCTCAACTAACAGCAATATACATACTGTACATGCATATGGCTGATTATATAATTGTAAAGCTATATAACATGTAAACACTTTTAATCCTGAATATATTATTAAAACTTAACACTCGTGCAATTTCGTAGGCACATGCTTATGATGTCCATATTTGGATAAAAGTGTAGACATGCTTTGTATAATTAGTTTAACTCTGTGTGATATTGTGGTGAATATATTGTGCCAAATGAAAGGGTTTAAAGGGGCCTGTCTGTAATCAGAGACGATATTTTGTGATAAGTGTATGTTGATGTAGTACTGTCTAAACATTCAGGTCTAGGGCAGCTGTCTCAAAGACTAAAGCCCAACACAACCCCTCCATTGTGTTCCACCTCAACAGCTGGTACCAAACTTTAATACCTTCCTGGAAGCGGCCAATCACAACGCTGCTCAGACTTGCCAATCCCACCTGACGCAGCGCTTTTAAAAGCTTATTGGACAGCTGAACACAAACCCTCACCTGCTTGTGCCGTCAGTCAAACCCATCAGCTGTTCTGGGTGAGGAAATATGCAACCATACTGTCTTCCAATCTACATCCAAACACAAACAGGGAAAACAGAAAGAGAGAGAGACCATCTCTTAACATGACTTGACAGAAACTTCCTTTCAGTCTTTTTTAAATTACAAAAAAGTATGTATGTATCAGATGGTAATACTATGGTACTAAATAATTTCCATACTCATGTAATTTCCATCCTAGTGGTATGTTAGTGGTATGGCTAAATGCTCACACATATACAGGGGCATATGTGGCACAGCTGGTAGAGCGGGTCGGCCGCTAATCGCAGGATTGGTGGTTCGATTCCCGGCCCACATGACTCCACATGCCGAAGTCCTTGGGCAAGACACTGAACCCCAAGTTGCTCCCAATGGCAGGCTAGCGCCATGCATTGGTGTGTGTGTGAATGTGTGTGTGATTGGTTGAATGGGACACTGTATAAAGTGCTTTGGTAAGCTCTAAGGTTAAAAAGGTGCTATATAAGTTCAGACCATTAACCATTTATTTTTCTCAGTAAAACTATTCCCTGGATACTCTAATATGATTTAACTACAATATTTATTACATTTACGACTTGATTGAACTTATCCCATCATAAGTATTCCCGTGTAACTTAATCTCCATTCAATACAATACACCGTAGTTAAATTTTTACATTTTCTAAAGAAAATGTGTCTGTCGCTTACCTATGCAAATGTCCTCTCTCCAAAACCCTGCCCTTCAAAGACATGTCAGCCAACCCGATGTCAGGAAACCCGAACTGCAAAATGATTGACAGTCAGAGAGTGTTTCACATTGGCTACTTTTCTGATTGGCTACACATGCGTGGGCCACTTCCACATTAGTTTTTGTTGTTTACAGCCGTGGCCAAAAGTATTGGCAGTGACATAAATTTTGTGTTTCGCAAAGTTTGCTGCTTCAGTATTTGTAGATTATTTTTTCACATGTTTCTATGGTATACTGGAAAACAATGATAAGCATTTTATAAGTTTTAAAGGCTTTTATTGGCAAAAACATTCAATAAATGCAAAGAGTCAATATTTACAGTGTTGACCCTTGTTCTTCATAACCTCTGCAATTCACTCTGGCATGCTGGATATCAGCTTCAGGGACAAATCCTGACTGATGGCGATCCATTCTTGCCTTATTAGTGCTCAGAGTTGATCACAATTTGTGGGCTTCTGCTTTTTTATTCACCTTTTGAGGATTGACCACAGGTTCTCTATGGGATTAATATCCGGGGAGTTGCCTGGCCACGGATCCAAAATTTCAATGCAATGATCTCTGAGCCACTTCATTATCACTCTTACCTTGTGACATGGTGCTACATCATGCTGGAAAATACACGGATCATCATTAAATTGCTCCTGGATCCTTGGGAGAAGTTGCTCTTGCAGGAAGTTTTGATACCGTTCCTTATTCATGGCAGTGTTTTTGTGCAGGATTGTGAGAGAGCCCACTCCCTGTGATGAAAAGCAACCCCACACATGGATGGTGTCAGGATTCTTCACTGTTGGCACAACACAGGACTCATGGTAGCATTCACCTCAGAATTTCAGTCTTTCAGATGTTTTCTTGGAGAGAAGTGGCTTCTTTGCTGCCCTTCTTGACACCAAGCCATTGTCCAAAAGTCTTCGCCTCACCGTGCATGCAGATGCACTCACACCAACCTGCTGCCAATATTGAGCTCTGCACTTGTGGTGACACGATTCTGTAGCTGACTCCTCAGGAGGAGACAGTCCTGGCACGTTGATGTGGTTCATGTGCCAGACAGTACACACAAAAGTTAGCAAGGGTTTTTCCATCTTAAAGAATGAACAAGTCTAGAGTAAATAATATATGTCCAGGGATAATGATTTGAGTCGAATTTAATATTTGAGTTGCGCTCTGTGGCATGGCAGCAATTTGAGCATCCTCCTGAGTTGCAGGTGGCAGTTGCCGACAGACGCCGAGTGGTGGCTGCAGTGTGCGTACATTCATAGAAAACAATTGTTTCACATTTTAGAACGCGCCATATCGTCCGCCAGACACGTCTAGTGTGCGACCCCCCTTGAGGCTTCATTGTGCCATCACCTCAACCCAAACATTGTGCCAACACCCTTGCCCATACTATATAAAAAAAATTATATAACAAGTTAATCACACAAAACGTACTCAACCGATACAGAAAAAATATAGAAACCTTCGCTTACCATTTTCAGTGTTACGATTGAGTCTGTTTTTAAAACTACATCATGAAAATCCTTGGTTCAGTACTTGACACAGCTTGTCGTAAATCATGTTCTTTTGAAGTATGGAAAACGTGTTTTTGCTTATTGGTTTGGCTGGTCACTGTTAGGTTTTGATTTGCCAACCTTGACGGTGGAATTAAACTGGCAAATCTGTTGTTGGGTATTTGATTTTTCTTATTAGTCTTATAGGTTTTAAACTGTTATTCAGTAGTTTGTAAATTAATGTAATCTTGTGTTGAAGCAGTAAACATATTTGTCTTGCTGTCCGTAAACTGGAGGGCTCGGAGCTCAAGACTTGACTCGAGTCCTGTTTACCCCCCGGCCTTTACTTATTTTGATAGAGAATACGTGGAGATGGGGTGGAGGTGGGATGTCAGGCGAGTTGTCACAGGAAGCAGGTAAGCAGCGGCATATATACTCCTGCTTGTGGGCTGTGATTTGTCAGATTAAAATTAACATGCTCCTCCCGAACCTCTGTTAATTAACTCCATTTTGCATGCACCTCAGAACATACTATACACAGCTGGATTCATTATTTACCAGGACACACGTGAATCCATATTTGATCTTTTTAGCGTTCATTAGTGTGTCGTTAGTGAATGAATCTGTGTTTTTGAATGAATCTTTTATGTGAACAAATCGTTCTTGTTCAGTTCCATAGTTTCGGTCTTGAACGGCTCTAAAGACAGGCTTTTTAACTAATCAATTGATTCAACGAATCATTCAAAGAACATAAAAGACGCTCATTTGTCGCCACCCACTGTCGTAAAGATGAAAATAAAATAAAAAACACAAAGGTGACTGAATGAATCTTTCAGGTGAATGGATTCAAAAGACCTGATTCACAGGAATGACTCTAAATCCCCACCACTATAAAACACTGTAATCTTAAAAAATAGTAAATACATAAATAAAACATGTATGTAAGTATTTCGGATCTGTAGGGCTACTGTGATAATACGATCATATTCTTAGAAGTACCATTCTTTTGAGTCCCTTGGTGTACCATGTCCCATGCATCCAGTCCTATATTTTAAATTGGTGTTGTGGTACCATCATCATAATCCTTTTTGTTGCTATTTATTGTCTAAAATAAATGCTATAAATTGAGACAATTAAAAAAAGAGGCACCTTTGGCTTGTTCACTGGAAGCCTAAAGACAATCATTTATAAGACATGGTGTTCATTCGCATTATTCATTTAAAGCCCTTTCAACAAATTTAAATGGAGAGTTCACCCAAACATTTTAATGATTCAGTCATTGTTTTTCTCACCCCTGTGATGTTATAACCCCATATGACTTTCTTTCTTCTTCTGAACACATTGTGCTCAATGATGTCATACAATGGCAGTTTATGTGACCACCTCTGCAAGCTTCAAAAGGACACAAAAGTATAATTCAGAAGTCTAATAAATTATTCCATGAGACTATTGATTGTTATGAAAGCATACGATAAGGTTTGGTGAGAAACAAACCGAAATCTATAATCTGACCGTTGATCTCCTGTGCGTATGTATGATAGGGCATGAGAGCAACAGCTCATGAAGGCCCCTCGTGACATTGGGGCGTTCAAGTGAAAAATGATTTTGTTTATCTAAAAACAGGTCCACTGCTGAACACAAAACAGAGAACAGAACTTCTATCGGGAAGACACGCAGGCTTGAGTGAAGTTTAAGATGCCATTTATTTGATAAACGTAAAACAGGAAGTAATGTCTCTCTATTTGGTGTAGTTTGGTCCAGTGGTCCGAGGGAGTTGTACCCGGAACCGTTATGTCCTGCCAGAGATAGGAGGCAGGGGCGAGGAGCCCACCCCCGTGTGGGCTCAACTTGTGGTGGTGGGGTGGTGGAGGTTGCCGTGTTTGCACACTGAAACAGCAATGTGATAGATTTAGAGCAGACTTATAAAGCAATGGCTTACATGCGATTGGCTAGGAATTACCCAGCTAATGATGTGATGATGTACAGCTGCTAGTCTTCCCGCTAGAACTACGCTGCGCTTCCATTTACTAAACATGTCTGAAGAGTTTGTAGTCTAAGAATTTATGCATTTCTATGCCAAGCAATTTTTTTTTATAGATTTTGAGGCCTGTAGCCTCCTCTATGTTTCTGTTTGATTTCCAAGTACTCCATTCCAAAAAATAAGGCTGGGTACAGAAATGCATAAAATCTTTGACTACAAACTCTTCAGACATGTGTTAAATCTGTTCTCTGTTTTGTGTGCAGCTGTGTTGTGTTCGTTTATCACTATCGCTGTGGAAGACCTGTTTTTATATAAACAAAACAGGTTTTTACTTGAACGCCCCAATGTCATGAGGTGAGCTGCATGAACTGTTGCTCTCCTGCCCTATCATGAATGCACACAGGAGAGCAATGGTCAGTGAACATTTTCACTAAATAATAAGGGGTGTGTAAGCAATGACTGAATTTTTTTTTTTGAGGGAATTAATCCTTTAACTTTAGAAATGTAACCACAATAACAAGCACTATTTGTGTGTGTGTGTGTGTGTCCAATATTTGATACTGTCACTTTTTGGAAAAATTTCACACCAGATACTGAATATACTAGATGCAACATTATTTAAAAATTTAATTGCCAATTTAAAATCAACACGAGATTTGTATTTTGGTTGTATACTCATGCCAACTGGATTAAGAAAGCAAAGCCTTAATGGCATGGTGTATGCCAATGAAGTGTAGGGGAATGCTGTAATTTCTGGTTGAGTTAATGTGAATGAGACACTGTGCCAATGGAGTCACAGTCTATTTCTAAAGCTGTTTATCTTCAACCAGTGAGTAAAAAAAACCCTACACATTATTTAAGCCTGAGAATGGACATGTTAATAAAGAGAAAGTGAGAATGAAATCTGAGCATTTCTCCATAGAACCTCATTAGTTAGTACATTTTATTGCCAGCAGATGGAGACATTAATCCACTAATATTCCTCCTCTGGCGTCTATACACAAAACGGACAGCCAGTTTGTAGCAAAAATAACAAAACACAAAATACCATTTTACTACACTATTAGTTTTCTTTTTTGGATATGGTACCATTAAAGGCGACTTTCACCTCAATAGGTCAGGCCAAAACTCCACACTAATGAGTTTTCGTTTGAAAACGTTTAGAACTGATTCACAACAGCGCCATCTTTGATTTTTGGCGGGAATTGCACGGCTGCGAGGGATATATTACAGTCTCTTCAATAGTTTGTACAGTTGTTTAAAGTGTTTATGGATCGTTCCGCTGACGAAACATTGAAAAATATATTTTCCTGACATTTCAGTAGACATTAAAAATGAAATCTGAAATGTCAGGACCAAAATATGGACAATTTTACCACATTGAAAATTCTTTATACTATGTTTTAATAGTAACAACTATTAAATGTCCTTAGTACAATTATAAATGTGTAAATTATAATCCAACCTTTTCTGAAGCAGCGCAAATACGGTGTTGTAACGTGACACCTGTTCCTTTTCTCAGCGCTGTTGAGGATGCACCAATCATTTGTAAGATTAAGATAATAATAATTTTCTGGAGATTACGCGGGCAGATTTCTATTGGTTCTTTACGTCCAATCCTTGAAATTAGTAGATTTAAACAACCATACTTTTGGTGTACAAAATGTTTCCTGTCAAAAAAATAAACAAATTCATTAGTTTTGAATGCAGCCCAATGGACGATTCTGCTTATTCGGCCTGCAAATGCACTCTTGAGGAAGACACCTTAAAATGAATAGCCTACCTTGTTTCGATTAGCTGGATATTACATTTCACAGAATGTCACTTTATGTCCCTTAGATATTATTTTGTCAATGTTAAATCTTCTTGAAAAAGAAACATTTGATTTCGATCAACCTTAGGTTTATCGAATCGCATGTCGCTGCATATTATCCTAGTTTATCGCAGATCAAATTTTTCCTCCTAGTTCTTAATTTGTTTGTTCTTTAGAAATTCTTAAAACAAAAGGCTAATATTTAATATTGTGGGGCAGAGAAATACTGTAAAAATGTAATAGTGTTATTTTGCCTATAGTACCATACTGACCTCGCATTTTGAATATTATCCTATATATCCAACTTTCAAACCAAACCTACTCCCTTGGATCTAGGAGCTTTTAGATAGCCTTATACAGTTCGTGCTATTGAAGAGACGGCAATTCTATCCCTCACAGCTTTGTTTGCATTCCCGCCAAAATCAAAGATAGCGCTACCGCGAAAAGGTCTATTGATTTCGCCAAATTTACGCTTCTCATCGACACTAGAACAGCATTTTCCACCAAAAAGTTTTGAAAACTCTCTTAATTACCGCATAATTTGGAAAACTATGACATTAGGCCACATCCACACCAATCTGTTTCTTTTGAAAATGCCATTTTCAGTTTCCCAGTGAAGTGCGTTTTTGAAACACTATGTTTTTGGTGGAGGAAAACGCGGTTCTAATGTGGACGAGAGGCTTAAACTAAGCAAATTTAATGCGTTTTCAAACTAATGGATTAGTGTGGACATGGCCTTTAAAAGTGACCATATTTTAAATACGATTTATGGCAATACACACATCTGGACAAAACCATCATAGGTAAAACAACATGGTTTATTCAGTAATACCATATATAATGCAATTGCATATCTTTGGCGAAAATTAATTTTATAAACATTTTATTAACAAAGGTTAGCGTACAAAAAACAAGGAGTTTGTCTGTGTAACAGACGGGCAGACAGTAACAAACTGATACTGGAATGGCAGCTTGGGTTGGCAGAAAGTAGATCATAAATCAGATTTATTTACATCATTCAATGCAGACTCAATATTATGCAACAGGAACTCCAAATATGACATCATAAGGAAAATAAGACAAAGTAAACATAACTAAGAATGGTGCGGTCAGTAGTCACATGGTCATTAACCCACATGCCCAGTCTTCAAGCTTAGATGAGTTAAATTCATTCACAAAGATCGTCTAAGATGGCTTAAAAGAATAGTTCACCCAAAAAAAAAAAATTCTGCCCTTAAGTCAAACAGGTTTGAAACTACATGGGTTGAGGGTCAGTAAATGGAACCGTTTTATTTTTATGTGAACTATGCCTTCACTACTATCCCTTGAATATCTATTCACAGTTGGCAAGTAACTCTTACAAATGTTTTTCTGCCTGTGACAGGAATAGGTCATATTTATCTCCCTGTGGAAAACTGAGAATGGTGAGTTGAATACTGAAGGCTTCCTGGGATGGGAACAGTTGGTCTTGTGGCAGTGTTGATAATGGCGGTTTACAAACAGAACACATTTTATGTTAAAAGTGTTACTTTTGGGGACTTTTCCCAAAATTCTTAAGTTTTTATCTTGCTTGCTTTTATGGGTGAATCCCACCAAAAAAAAATTTAAAGATGAATAATTATATTTGACTAAATAATGCATATTTTAGGGCCATTAAGGTGTATTCTAACATAACTTGTATGATAATAAAGCACATTTTATCAAATTGTCATTACCACCATGCACCAGGATGCTTTGCGTTTGAGTTTTTGTAATTTTTCCCATGGTGATTCTCATTTACGGAAGCCCTGAACCGCACAGTGAAAAAAAAAATCTCTAGGTTGCATTTTCTTTTAGGTGTCTTAAACCCTTCATGACCCTATGTCCTAAAAAAAAAAAAAAAGATATATATATATAGATATATTTATATATAGTTTTTTTTTAATGACATAGGCTCAGGAAGGCACTAAGAAACCTAAAAAAAAAATTTCACCTAGAGATTTTTTTTTTTTTCCGGTGTGGTTCAGGGCTTCTGTTCTCATTACTGTAATACAGTTATTTCTTATTGGCTTACAGTTGACAAACAACATACATTTTATAAAGGCATTACAAATAATACTAGCATGATATACTGTGTGTAGTATATATATATATATATATATATATATATATATATATATATATATATATATATATATATATATAAATGCAAATAATAAAAAATAATAATTTAATTACAAGTATGGGAATGAAGGGGGTTAAAATGTGCTTAGACTATTTTTAGGCTAAAACGGTCATAAAATAAGCTTGTTTCCTTTAAGCAAAGCAAAATATTCCTTATTCTTTCTTTTGAGTTTTGGGGTGAAATATAGCATGTTTCCGGCAGGTTTTGTGAGATTCACCCTCACAGACTTGTCAACTTGGCAGTATTATTATCATCAGTGAATAGTTTATTCTACTTAATCTGACATGAAACAAGATTAGTAAACCATGTTTGGCAGCGATTAAATCATTCTTGCATTGATATCATGACAAAAGAGGAACTAAACAGCAGATATTAAATGTACAATTCAATAACTCATCAAAAGTTTCATTTTCAAGAATACTGCGTCTTATTTAAACTCATCTTGGTTTCTTAGGACCCGAACGTGTACTTGACGGGTTTCTAGAGATTCGCTCTCGAACATAATTACATACATCTGTCCATTTATACCTACAGTCTTGAGTTCTACAAGGTTTAAAATAAGAAAACTCCCGTTTTGACCTCTGCTAGTCTGCTGACAAGTGCATTAAAACACGCATGCATACATTAATTCTACAGGCACATATAGACAGACAGGAAATATAGAGCTACCACGGCTTCCGTTATTGCATAGGCTCTAAACAGAGGGAGGTTAAACAGCGAGCGCTGCCACACAAGGCCGGTTTCAGTTTCCACGCAAATAAAAATGGGGAATAAAAACCAGAGATCAAAGTCAGCAGCAAATGAAAGACACAAGTCAAAAGATTGTGGGAAAGTGTTTTCAGATGTTCGTGAGTTTGTGTTTATGATCTTTCGGTGACACTTTTATGTTCAAGATGAGTTTTTTAGATAAGTCTCAACTAAGATTAAAAGTGGTAACTTTTAAGACTAATAGGGTTCATATCAGTAACCCTGTGAAGAACATATTTCCAGGTCATAGGTCATATTTCACCCTTAAAACAGCAAGAAAAAAACCCAAATGATATATGTTATTTAAAGAAAACGAAGTCTAATTTTTACTTATTTACTTTTTTGGCATGACATTATTTTGAAGCACTTCTGAAATGCAAAAACAAATATATTTTTTTAAAAGTTATTGAAGTATTTACACATCATGGTAATATTTGTTGTACTGTCTTTATGCTGATTTAAACAATAATAAAATAATATAATAAAATACAAATATTTGCATTAATGAGCTGTTATTCCCATTGAAAATAATGAGAATTATAACCGATATACCGGTTTTCCCGGTAGGTCGCGAGTACAAGCGTCCGAAATGGGCTTCCTCAGAAGGGTGGCGGGCTTCTCCCTTAGAGATAGGGTGAGGAGCTCAGTCATCCGTGAGGAGCTCGGAGTAGAGCCGCTGCTCCTTTGCGTCGAAAGGAGTCAGTTGAGGTGGTTTGGGCATCTGGTAAGGATGCCCCTGGCCAGCCTCCCTAGGGAGGTGTTTCAGGCACGTCCAGCTGGGAGGAGGCCTCGGGAAGACCCAGGATTAGGTGGAGAGATTACATCTCCACACTGGCCTGGGAACGCCTCGGGGTCCCCCAGTCAGAGCTGGTTAATGTGGCTCGGGATAGGGAAGTTTGGGGCCCCCTGCTGGAGCAGCTGCCCCCGCGACCAGACTTCGGATAAGCGATTGAAGATGGATGGATGGATGGATACCGGTTTTCCCAATTAATTGGTGCTGATAGTTGCTTTTTTGAACTATAATCTATACCAATAATATTTTCATAATTTCATCGGTGTGTTTCGGTGTCGTTTATACATTAAAGCCCCGTGTTATGCACCAAATCTGAATTTATTCTGGTTATTATTGGGATTTTGGTTGGGAACAAACTGCATCTGGGATTTTATTCATTTTGGACTCTCTCTTTGCCAGCCATAGTAAAGAAAGAAAAACATCTATTTATATTTTTGAAATTTTATAAATTGATTTTAAAAACTAGCAGCCTTTCCCAACACATTAGTTATCGTATCGGCAAAATCCACTATAGGGCGACCTCTAATATAAAACTGAAATGTAAAATGTGTTATGGAGAATTGGGGGGGGGAGCTTTCACGAAAACGATGTCACACTGCGAAATACCTTTATGGTCCTAAAAACAAGCTTTATTTTCCTCATGCAAAACATAACTGATATTTTTCCTGTTGATTTAAGAGGGGTAATGTGACCTGGACATATTTTCAAAAGACTCATCCCATAAGCATTCGCCAAACACCAAAAGCATCCAAAGACAAATGTCATCCGATCCTTTCTTCATGTCATCCACTCAGACTACAATAAACATCCAACGAATATTCTGTTCCTTTAACAAAAATAAAACTTAATGCCAGCCAACTAATGATAATATTCATTAGTAATATTCAATAATAATTATTGCATTTCTTTGTCATGTACTTAAAACAGCGAAAAATCGTCTTTTTTTAGTCATCTTCTGAAATGTTTATAAAGGAGAGGTTAGGGCCTCAAACATCACAGACATGCACTCGTTCGGTGTATAAATACCACATGTTCACTTGGAAGAGTAGTACACTCGTTTAAAAAGGAAGCATGCAAACGGTAAGTGAAAACATCTTGAAGCACAAAGTTTTGGGATAGGTACGACAACATGTGTTTTTCCCATATTGACTCAAGTCTCAGAATGGCTTCGTTCACCCCCGCGTGAGAGTTGCTATTGCCGTAGTTTGAGTCAGGGAGGAAAATTCTCTTGTATAAAAACTGAAACGTCACAGGGCTCAACATTAAGGATGTCCCGTTGGTCAGTTTTGGTCCCGTTGATCGAACTTCATCTTACATTTGCTGATCATATTCATGCATTTTTATGTCTTGCAGACTTTTGGTCGTCCGTGATGTAATGAACAATATTGTTGAGATTCAAAATGTCACGGTAACCATGTTTAGACGTAGTTCTGGAAAAATTATTTGCTTGGAAGTTTATTCAAAATAAATCAAACTATTGAAGGCAGTTTGGAAGCATCAGTTCGAATGGATCGAGCATTATAAACAAATCACTGTATGCCGATTTCATGAATGGATGAATAGTTCAATTACCGCTGCAAAATTACCAGCTATTATTGCAAATTAAAAACCTTATTCATTATTTGTAAGTTTTGTTGTAAAGAAAAACTAATTGTTTAATGAACAAATATTAAATATTTCATCTATAAATGGACAAAATAGTAATTGTCCCATACACTGTTGTAGCTCGCAAATCTTTAACGTTTCGGTATAAATAATGTTTTGTGGCATTTTTAAAACTGCTTAAACTTAATATAAAGATAAAAAATTATAAAACATTATCTATCAGGGTGATTCTCACGAAACCGGTCAAGAAAAAGTTCTGGCCATATTTAACCCTTAAATCAATAATAAAATAAATAAATGAAATGCATTTAGCATAAAGAAAATAAAGCCTACATTTGGGACCATAAATAAATATATATATATAAATATATAAATATATATATATATATATATATATATATATATATATATATATATATATATATATATATATATATATATATATATATATATATATATATATGTATATATATATATATATATATATATATATATATATATATATATATATATACACAGAATTTTTTTTTTACAATTATTTTTATTAAATTTTTTGGTATTAAAATTAGCGAAAATAAAAGGCAGTTCCAAGAGAGAACTAATCACAACGTATAAATATTATTATATTTAAAATATTATAATATTGTAAAATTTTAAATGTAAATAATGGTCAAGAAAATAATATAGAAAATATGGCCCTAAAAATAGGCTTTTTTTTCTATATGAAAAATATAGTTTCTTATTTGTTTCTTAACAGGTTTTGTAAGAATCACCCACTTGAATCATGATCGGATTAGCTAGTTTATGTTTTAATTAAATATACCGGTTGAACAAATATTTGTAAAAATACCTGAAGAAGGTATTTCACCTAATTTTTCAATGTGCAGGACTTTTTCTATTTTGTCCATCATACTCACAACAAGGGGCGTTTCACAACAAGGGCGTTTATGTATTTTCTTACACATTATATTCATTTATTTTTTACACATAAATAAATTAGGTAAAAGAAAAATATTATTCTAATTGTATCAATTATCATAATTTTTCGTTAGGCTAATGAATTATATATATATATATATATATGTATATATATATATATATATATATATATATATATATATATATATATATATATATATATATATATACACACACACATACATACATATTACTAGGGCAGGTAAAATCCTTATTGTTGATCCCTGTGTCAGAAAAAGGAGAGATTTGAAGATTTTTAATGATCCAAAAAAATGAGGCACGGTCACTGATACACAGTCCAGGGGTAAAAAGGTCACTAAGGGCTTTTTTTCCGGCTTTATTTTCAATGCTTTGCCAGTTTTTTGCACTTGGCCTTTCGTTTCGATAGATCCAGACCGGATCGGATCCCGGCCAGATGTAAGAGTGACCCAGCCGCCTCTTTCAGCTCCTCATCCAATTCTGGCTTGGACTCGTGATGAGTCCGTTTACCCGGAATAGGGCACTTGACAGTGAGTGGGCGACGGATGGGAAGTTTGGGCAGGCACAGGTTCCTCTCCTCCTCCGAATCCTCGTCGCTATGGAAACCCTCACTGCCGGCACGGCGGCCCTGGCCGGAATCGCAGCCAGCCTCATCCAGGGAGCACAGCGAAGATGACGACGACGAGGAAGAGCGAGACGAGCACCGCTGGAATGACGCGCTGCTGTAGTTGTGGTCTTGCTTTGGGTCGCTGCTCACAAGGACGGAGTCCGGATGAGAGAGGTCAATGGGGCTGTCTCGGTCACCTGCACGACAAACCATATGGTTATTAAAGTTTTAGGTATCATTTCATATATATAAAACATGATTAACACAGCAGGAAATGTTTCTGACATTGTCATATGTTAGATCATTATCAATACTGTCAACTGATATGGGTTTTAATGGCTGATATTGATATCCTAACGATAATGCTGATATGTACTGCATGTATAATTGATACCATCTTTATCAATTATACCAATTAATCTGCCAATTTTTGTCCATGTTGAGATTATTGGCCAAAGCATTGGTCTGTCACTCAATTTTATTCTTTTCATTTTAATTCCACATCTGAACTGTCAATCTATAAACTGACTGTCGTTCTGAAATGCATCATCAAGTACTTTCATCCGTCTGCCTTAATAAAGAACTCTTACTCAGCTCCAAGTGATTAAGGCTCATTAGAGGTAGAGAACACTACAGTGACACGCTTATCGAGGATAAAGATGTGTGAAGAGGGCAATGATGCACTAATTACCAGCAAGAGCTTTTAGTTATTACACAGGCACATTCGCAAAACTCTCTCCAGAAATAAAGATGAAAACGTGTCTTTTTGTGCGAGACTGATCGAAACGATCTCGTCTATTCGACGCGGTGCCTCATCAGACTCGCAGATCGTATTACAGTCTACCATGATCAATATTAAGGGGGCACAGGGTGTATGTGAGGGGAGGGTGGCATGCAGGGTGTTTTTATGCTTGAACTGAATTCATGTAAATAATCATTCCTTATAGACGTATTGTTGTTTACATATCTTTAGACAGACAGACAGATGGACAGAGAGAGACAGGCAGAGAGATGACAGAATGACAGACAGGTAGAAAGATAGATCACAGACAGGTTAACAGATAGACAGACAGGTAACCAAAAAGACAGAGAGATGAGAGACAGACAGATACAGAGGTAGGTAGACACACAAACGGATGATAGACAGACAGATAGACAAATAGATAGATCAATGACAGGTAGACAGAGACACATATATAGACAGACAGGTAGATCGACAGAAGGTCAGGTAGATAAATAGACAGATGTGAAGACAGATAAATGCCAGACAGATAGACCACAGACAAACAGGCAGACGGGTTATCAGTTAGACAGACAGGTAGGCAAATAGACAGATTGATAGATGAGAGAGACAGGTATACAGACAAACAGACAGATGATAGACACACAGAAAGAGAACTAGATAGATGGAAGACAGACAGATATACAGGTAGATAGATAAATAAACAGACAGATAAATGTCAGACAGATAGACAGACATGTAGGTAGACAGACAAACAGGTAGACAGAAGGTCAGATAGATAAATAGACAGGCAGGTAGACAGAAAAATGGCAGACAGACAGACAAATGGACAGACAGATACACAATGTCAGATAGATAAATAGACAGACAGATACACAGACAGACAGACAGACAGACAGATAGATAAATGACAGGCAGATAGATAATTAGGGAGGGCAGGATGACAGATAAATGTCAGACAGACAAATAACAGACAGACAGATAGATAGATGTATTGACAGACATCTAGATGGATAGACAGACACACAGTCAGAACGTCAGATAGATAGACAGACAAACACGCAGACAGGCAGATGGACAGGCAGACAAACAGAATGACAGACGGGTATTCAGAAAGACAGACAGGTAGACAAACAGACACCAGATAGATGAGAGACAGACAGACATACAGGTAGACAAACAGATAGATAGAAGACAGACAGGCTAATGAAAAACCCACACTGGGTTTTTCAGGAGTGAATATCACAAAACCTGATGTAACAATGAAAAGGAATAAATAAAAAAAAAAAAGCCTGAATGGTTCAAAAACAGGTTATGATTTTTGTCTTTTGATTCTGTGGTTTGAAATGTGTCCTAAACATGCTTTCGTGAGATTCACTCATTAAAGAGGGTCTTCTCTTACACAGGTCACTGTGGTGTCCAGGGGCCGAGTTTAAGAGCATCATAGAGGTGGCGGCATCAATATCAGACTCTGCAACAGAACACAACATACAGAGGGGTCAGAGAGTGTGTGTGTGTGTGTGTGTGTGTGTGTGTGTGTGTGTGTGTGTGTATGGGGAATATCAAGGGGCTGTAGGTTTCTCCGTTTCCATGCAACCCTTCAGGAGCTTTGAATTATTCATTAGCAACCAGAGAGAGAGAGAGAAAACAACTGATGCCATTTTCAAGGTGAAAGACAGACAGAAAGAAATCACAGATACACACAAACCAAAACAGTCCAGGATGTAAAACACCGGGTCCCCACCCTTTCTAACCAATGACTTTCCCATGACCATTTCCAGACTATTACGGCATTCAGATTGATTTGTGGGCCGTTTTGAACCATCATTGACTCTAAATAAAGATTTTCTCACAAATTGAAAATTACTACGTTTTAAGGTCCGTTCACACCCAATGTGTTTTTTAATCTGTCCACACCATTTTTCAGTTGTTTTTCTATGTAAACACGCACTGGACGGATGTCTTTGGCCGGTGCACCATGTCTCGCTGCACCAGAGTCTCATACAGGAACGGCACATTTTTTTAGATGCCGTATCAGCTTAAAAAGAATGGCACATTTTAAAAATGCATATCGACAGTGCAAGAACGCGTCCAGTCTGAATGGCCCCTTAGTCTGCACAAGAGCAATATCTAATTGATGTCTTTAGAGCAGAGGAAAACTACAAAAATGTACATTCACTATTGAAATTTACATCTACTGAAAATCACCATTTAAAAATTCCATGATTTTTACAGTTTTCCCTTGACCGTGGGAACCCTATAAAAATACAATTTTTAACAATTTTTTTGAACCAAAAAAAGGTTCATACAATCATCCTTAATTTCTAGTTGTTTTTGATAACTGTGGACTAACTGACAAAAATGTTTAATTTTGTTCAGAAACCCCCCTAAATAAAACAAAAGACTCATAAATAATATACATGTCTATGTTTACAATCTTAAGATGAATAGAATTCAATATATTTATATATATTTTTTCTTTCTAAATTTGTAAGCATGTAAATCTGGTTCTGTTTACCTCATCTCCCTCCAACTAGGCTTATTTTATTGCCGTTGATGGCAGCAAGTACTAGAATATTTTTTTTCCTCTATCACATTCCTTCACAATATACAGATCTGAAATGTAGGTGGCGCTCTAACACATTTTAGCCCTCACAGATGTGTTTGTCCATAGACATTCAGTCTACTTTTCAGTTCATGCACCACCCCCATTGTTTAATCGAATATCTCGGCCTCTGAGTGGACTAGAAGTTCAATTAGGTAACATTAGAAAGCGGAGCTTGCCCTCTTTGCAATGATGTTGAACGTTTCATCACCAATAGTCAATAACATATATTTTGATTTGTTTTGCATGCTTTTGCTGCAACACTTAACATTTTGTTCTACATCAAAGATATAACATTGGATTATTTACACAAGCAAGCTCACAAACAAGTAAAAAAAACATGTTTTTTAGAGAACTGTCTCTAAGGTAAAAGCAGATATAAAGTTTTTAGCTATTTGGGGTTTACAGCAGCAGTGATCGGCACATAAAATAGATGTTTGTATTTGATGTCTTACAGAAATCATACTTTGTGATTAATTTGAAAGTCTTTTCGACTGCGGTATTATTGCAACAAGATAGACTGTACAGTTGCACTCCTGAGAACAAGAGCTTTTCTTTGATATATGATTTGTCTATTTAAGTGCTATGCGAAAGATTTTCATATATATTCATATTTCTACCACATGACCACTAGATGGCGCTTATTTTGTTATTTTAAGTAACATAAATGCAGAAGTGATTGTTATCAGAATTGTTTCAAACAATACCACATATTTTTGACTTACGTATAAGGGGACTTCAGCATTTTAAGTGTAAACATTTTTGCGATATAGCGCCCCCTTTTAGACTCGAAGGCGGGTCCACAAATAAATAAAAGAGCCAAGCGTAACTACAAAAATACATATTCATTAAATAAAAATTCCATTACTTTTAAAGTCAAAATGTATAATATTTTTGCCATTGGCACAAAACTGCAAAAATTATGACTGTTATCAAACAAGTTTTCCAAACACTCCCTTGTCTTCCATTGGGGGTGTCAAACAGAAAGCCACGCCCCAATCTCACACCATTGGTTGAGCCGGAAATGTCACTCAAACAAAAAGAACAATACTTTGAGCCTTTTCAGGAAGTCAACCGACGAATGGCTTACTTATGGTTATAGATGGGAGAAAGTATTTTAACATCCCAAAAAATGACACGCTTCATCTGAGTTTTGATTAACTTCCAAGACTTTCCAAGCTTGGAAATCACCATATTAAAATTCCCTGATATTTCCAGGTTTTCCATAACCATGGGAACCCTTGAGCATATCAAAAGATAAACAATCGCGAGCTGTGATGAACGGTCACGTGGATGTCATGCGTAAAGCTGGTTTCTAAACTCACAGGAAGTGCCCTCAATAGCTCTATCGACACTTTTAGGGTGTGCTCACACTTATTAGTTCAGTTATTTTGGTCCGGACCTAAAAAAAAAATTATACATATTGTCCTGGTTCTCTTACCGTTCACACTGGCATTTTTAACACCGAACCTAACGATACAAAACCAAAAGGCCTCAGGAAAAAGTCACGACCTGATTAGACAGCTTTTATGACGTATATCTTTTTGAGGAAATTGCCGAGCATCCAAAACAATGCTGACTGCTGGGTGAAATCCACTCGTTGTGCAATGTGTAATATATATATATGGTGGTATTTTTACCAGCTGAGAACAAACGAAGAGTTAATAAAATGTGTAAAGAGTCAAAACAGTGCCAGGAATTCCTCTGTTGTACACACAAATGAAGATATGCTGCAAGGATGGCTGAAGGCGGTTCCGACGCCTGTCCCGAACTCTGTAATGGGCAACAGCTCCTATGATGAGAACAACCAGCTATCCTTGAGGTCAGTATTAGGCAAATTACTTCCTGTTTTGGGTCCGTTTAGACGTCTTTGGTCCATGTTGCGTTCATAAATCAATCGAACCGCACCAGAGATCGTTTGGAAGTGGACTGAGACCCACTATTCAGGCGGTCTCGGTCTGCTTGTTTTGGTTCGGGTGACAGCGTTCACACTTGTTCAAATGAACCACACTAACAGAGCAATCACACCAGAGTTCGTTTTAATCGAACCAAACCTGCCAAGTGTGAACACACCCTTAATCTTTTAGTCTAAAACCAGACATAAGTTTTCAGCACACAAACATGCTTTTTTGTGTGTTCTGTGATTAACTAGATTTCTAATGGCAATTTTGACAAAGACTATATTTAACATCACAAAAAGAGAACTGTCTAACCTTTCAGAGAGCAGCCCTGGAGGAAGAGGTGTCGCGTGGGTGAGAAGGCACTGTTGAACACACAGAAAGTAGTTTTGCATAGTTATTTACACTTATAGTGTGCCTTTTACCTTTGTGAGTTTATACTGTAGTAAATGTGTGTATTTACCTGGGTGGGGAGGCAGGCGGCGTGCAGAAGGAGTGGGCGGTGGGGAAGTGCTGTTTCTTCAGGGCTTGAATCAGATTGGGTCTGTATTCGGGGTCCACACACCACAAAGAACCCTTTCCATTCACCTATAAAAACCACAGTTAGATGACATGAGCACCGCTGCAGGGCTGTTCACACCAAAAGTGTTTTGATAAGTTGTTTTTCTATATAAACATGCACTACATGGACAGTGTGAGGAACAGGAGGGCATGGCCAGGCTGTAAGGATGGACGCCCGGCTCTGAATCATCCTAATCAGCCAGAAGAGGGATAAAGAGGAGTCAGAGATGCCAGTTCGAGAGAGGGGCACACAAAGCACCTTGTTAATCTGGTTCCCGCCTCCTCCTTTCCCTTGAGAAAGAGACATTAGCTGACCTTTTTTCCAGTGCTTGTTTTTAATGCCGTTACAAGTTAAAACGTGTCTCGAGACACATGCGTTCTATCTGTTGTGCTGTGTCAAGCTTTTTAAGTGCAGGAACACGTTGGATTTGAACCGCCCCCTCAGTTAGATGATCATTTAGCAGGCACTTTTATCCAAAGTGACTAACAGGAAACTTATGACACATTCAGTTCTACTGAAGTAACCTGAGGTTTAAGTGTCTTGTTCAAAAGGTACAATAACAGTGAACTATCAATGACCACCCGTCTAAAAAATGTCCACAAATTGTATGTGGACCGACACTGCAACATTCAATTAGCGGGAGATGTGTAGAACTTTGTTTATAAGTTTTACTACATTCTCTGCACTTTTCCAGATGGCTGCTAAATAACAGCACTTTTGCCAGAGTTTTTTTCCAATGTGGAAAAATATATGCGTACTCTAGGTAGGGAAGGAGGTATTGCCCCAAGTGAAGGAGTTCAAGTACCTCGGGGTCTTGTTCACGAGTGAGGGGACAATGGAGCGGGAGGTTGGCCGGAGAATCGGGGCAGCGGGGGCAGCATTGCACTCGCTCTATCGCACCGTTGTCACGAAAAGAGAGCTGAGCCGGAAGGCAAAGCTCTCGATCTACCGGTCAATTTTTGTTCCTACCCTCACCTATGGTCATGAAGGCTGGGTCATGACCGAAAGAACTAGGTCGCGAGTACAAGCGGCCGAAATGGGCTTCCTCAGAAGGGTGGCGGGCTTCTCCCTTAGAGATAGGATGAGGAGCTCAGTCATCCGTGAGGAGCTCGGAGTAGAGCCGCTGCTCCTTTGCGTCGAAAGGAGTCAGTTGAGGTGGCTTGGGCATCGGGTAAGGATGCCCCCTGGCCACCTCCCTAGGGAGGTGTTTCAGGCACGTACAGCTGGGAGGAGGCCTCGGAGAAGACCCAGGATTAGGTGGAGAGATTACATCTCCACACTAGCCTGGGAACGCCTCGGGGTCCCCCAGTCAGAGCTGGTTAATGTGGCTTGGGATAGGGAAGTTTGGGGCCCCCTGCTGGAGCAGCTGCCCCCGCGACCCGACTTCGGATAAGCGGTTTAAGATGGATGGATGGCAAAATATAAACGGACATTTGGCAAATTAAAAAAAAAAAAATACAGTACAAGCCACAGCCCTTACATCCCTGTTTGGGGGTTTTATGAAATGGAGGTGTACAAGGAGGATATTTGTATATCGCCCCATTTCACTCCAAACGTATAGAAAAACAAATGAAAGCAGGTAGACACATTAACTGCTGCCTGGTGAGAGATTCTACCTGCTAAAAAGCTTCTTAATGTGATCAGCTGAGCATGTGATTGGCAATATAGAGCCTGCTGGGAGTTTACAAGAGGTGGTTAAAAGCCGCCGATAAACATCAGAGTTTGGTTGTAAACAGCAGAAAAGGTGCAGTTGGGATGTTTATGACAGGATATGATACATCTACATAACTGTATCAGTTAATTACTGTAGCACTGAATGGGCGTAAGTGGATGGATTTAGTTGGGAGTCAAAAGTGTTGAAAGAAAGGGATAAATGTACAGTCAGCCGGTTGCTATTGCAAAATAAACTCAGAAACTATTCTGCAAGAAGAAAGAAAATCGCAGAACAGCTGAAATCCACCATCAGTTTGCATTGGATTTCGGTCTGTGTTTATTTTGTGAAAATGACTGACTGACTGCTCATTAACCATCATATTACAAGACTACTTGCCAAATAACGAAATGTATACATTTTTCAAGAAAATCTTTTCACACTGTCAAAGAGAAAGTGAGAGAGAGACATTGAGAACTATGTAGGAGGAGGGTGGCTACAACCTTGACTCAGATTACCAGGCAGCTCATAAACAGGAAGGAGGAAACATTGTCATGGCAACAGAAAGCAGGCAGTGTCATGTGAAACCATTTCTCTCTTTCTGTGTCTGTCTGACAAATGAGCTCTCACTGATGACCTCTCATAGGTCCAGAGAAGATCACTTCACCGCCGCTCTCTTACACACTTTCGCTCTCACTGCAGTCAGTAAATACAGCTCAACATTACAGCTGAGCAGCTGAACACATTACACTGACCATACATGACACAGAGGCAGAAATGGTGGGAAAGTGCTTTGGATAAGTGGTTTAGAAACAGTGAGCTGTGGTGCTCTATGGACAACATGAGTTCAAATCCAGCTTGCAACATTGCTTGGTCACATACCCATGGTTGCTGGAAATGGGGCCTGTCTAGATTTGATCAAAAATGACTTTTTTCAAATAGTGATGGTGCTGTTTTGTACATCAGTAATGCCCTGACTATACTTTGTGATCAGTCGAATGCCACTTTTCATTCACCGTCTCCTCCACAAGTGTCTGTATGTGTGTGCGAGGCTGAGATTAGTTTCTATTTGAGTGTGTTGACTTGCTCTCAGGAAGAGAGAGTAACGTTCGACACAACACACTTATCCTTGCTAGAACCTCTGTACTGTATGGTCACATGACCATGACAAGCTCAACACCACATCTAAGCCTTTGTATGCCGAGTAACCAAAAGGTTGTCAGTTTAAGTCCCACAAGCAGGGCTCTACAGTGCGAGCATTTGATGCACATTTGCACGTAAAACATGTCTTTGGCACATTGGTGCAAGTGATGTTGGAAAGCGAAACTAATTAACTAATGCAACTAATAAGAACTCTATAACGCATAAACGTATATGCAATAATATTTTTGCATTAAAGATGTTGTTTTCTCCCATGGCTAAGACCTTTGAGAGCACATATTGCTTGTTGATTAATTATCCATCAATGTTTTCAAAATTCAGTAAATGACGGATGTGTTATAAATGAGGCATTCATGCGCTAGACAGCGAGAAAACGGCACATGTGAAAAAACTAGGAAAAAACTAGGGATACACAGATGTATCAGCTGCCGATATTTATCAGACAATTATTAACCAAATTAAAATCATCAGCATATAAGCATGAAAACTCTGATATGAAAAACCGATGGTTTATTTCCATTTTATTTATTAATTAGTAGCTCAATTTTTTTAAAACTCAAATGCACAATCCAGAAATTAAAATAGACACAATATGTAGAAGGGTTGGCACTCATAAGAACATGTAATAATTGTTATTTTGCATAACAATTTTCACGTTCTCACATTTATGTGAAAATAATGCCATAAATGGACGTGACATTTACATTCATGCATTTGGCAGATGCTTTTATCCAAAGCGACTTTCAGTGCACTTATTACAGGGACAATCCCCCCGGAGCAACCAGGAGTTAAGTGCCTTACTCAAGGACACAATGGTGGTGGCTGTGGGGTTCGAACCAGCGACCTTCTGATTACCGGTTATGTGCTTTAGCCAACTACGCCACCACCACTCCTACGTGACAGTTGTGGAAGCGGCATGTTCCAATAGGCTACATGAGGAGGGAAACCATCCAAAACTTTGACTTCTGAGACATCGGTATAATATCCATTAATGCTGCATGACTGATCGAATAAAGATTGAAAAAGCAATATGACCTTGTGTGATTAATAAACCTTAAAAGGCTGCATTTAAACTGCAAAAACAGAAGTGCAAAAACGTTTTAGATGTACAAAATAAACTTTTTTCATATTAATCATATTTAGTCATTTTTTTTATCCTGTATGTATCTTTCATTGTAGCTCTCTTTAAAAGTTTGGCCTGTCATATGTTCAACAGATCCGATGTTCAAATGGAAAATATTAATTGTTAGAACAGTGAAAAAGCTTTTGTATATATTTTTTAATTTTATATCCCCTTTTCTCCCGATTATGGAATGCCCAATTCCCACTTCTTAGTAGGTCCTTATGGTGGCGTAGTGACTCACCTCAAGCCGGGTGGCGGAGGACAAGTCCCAGTTGCCTCCACTTCTGAGACAATCAATCCGTGCATCTGATCACGTGGCTTGCTGTGCATGACACCGCGGAGACTCACAGCATGTGGAGGCTCATGCTATTCTCCACGATCTACACACAACTCACCACACGCCCCATTGAGAATGAGAACCACTAATCGCGACCACGAGGAGGTTACCCCATGTGACTCTACCCTCCTTATGAATCAATGACTTAAAAAACATGTTCAACCAGAATAATCAGATAAGTGGCTACCTATAAATTTAAATGAACATCAAAAAATTTCATTTGATACGTATACATTATGTCTAGAATAGAAAAATAAATACATACAATGTTACGAATAAGAAATCATAAGTGGCCCTTTTTTTTGGCTCCCTCATTTTTAATTTCGGGGTCCCTTTTGTCACCTTCAGTGGTATTTTTGCCAAAAACCCCTGTTATACGTTCTTGCACTAAAAAAAGCAAGATGCAGCTGCGTTTTAACAGATGATGTTAGGGATGCACCGATTGTGACAACAACTTGGAATTGTACCAACATCTGAATTGAATAAATGATGCTCACCTTCCCCAGGCTCATTTCCACCTTGCGGAAGCACTTGTTGAGGGACAGATTGTGCCGCACTGAGTTCTTCCAGCCAGTGGGGGCGCTAGAGAAGTATGGAAAGTGCTCCAGAATCCAACCGTAAATGTCCTTCACCGGCAGAGACTTGCTTGGGGACTGTTCAATGGCCATGTATATGAGCAGGGAAAAGGAGAAAGGTGGTTTCGACTTGACAGAATCTCCATTAGAAGCTGCCGAGGATATGACTGAGTTCCCATGGTTGCCTTCGATGTCAAAGAGTGGACTGGAGCTGGACTGGGTCTCCTGGACTCCCAGCGTGAAGTTCTGGAGAAGGTTCTCGTGGAGCCAGTTGAGGTTGGTAAGTTCTTCATCTCCCGAGCTGGAGGTATGGTCCAGGCTGGTGGCCAGGGGGCTAGCGGCACACTCTGCTTCAGGTAGCGTCCCAAAAACTCCACGCCGGCCCACCCGTTCCCCTAGCATGCTTGGGGATTCTGCTTTCTTATCCGGCGACATCCCGATGATTGGACCCATTAAATCAGGGACGTCTTCTGAAGGGAAAAGCAAATGGAAGGAAAAAAGAGTGAGAAAAACAACTTGCGAACAAAAATACAGATTTCGAAGAAGGTGGTTAATATCTGGTAGCAATCATTTGAACATAATATTGAAAATAATGTAAAGTAGCACTGAGAATTTGTGAATAGAACTGGACAAATCCACTCCAACCGCTGGTACAGTTGATCAAAGAGGTAGACTGATTAATCTGTGCCAATAGTTGCCAATAGTTTTTGAAACTGAAGTAAGGGCATGTACATGGTTTCTGGACAAACGTCCATTAAGGGCATACAACAAATAATCTATATGGAAATGGGCCCTGTCAGCACATAATGTCTCCAACTTCATATCTTGTGAATAATACTAAACCTTCTTCCTCATTAAACCTCATCTGGTGAAATATATATTATATACAAAACTTTTCTTTTTGTGATTATTTAGGCTGTGAAAAGCTACATTTGGTTAATACTTAAATATAGAGCATTATAATGGAGCCCCTTGTGTGTTTTGGGCTTGTTTAAATTTATGTGCTACATTATTCACCAAATCATAAATGTTATTTCTAGGGATTGGGAACAATAATCTGCATCTGGGATTTTATATATTTTGGACTCTTGCAAGCCTCTACTTTGCAAGTCATAAAATGGAAAGTCTAAGAAAATTTTTAACATTGATTTTAAAAACTATCGGCCGATTTATCTCTCATCAGCTTTTTCCAGTACCTTAGTTGTCGTATTGGCAAAATCCGTGCCCAATTTATCCCGAATCACATATTAATATAATATCATAACCCCATGTCCCTACTGATTCCCGCCCATATGAAGCATGTTGAAATCAGAATCCATCTGGTTTGGTTTGCATGCGTGTGAATGGAAAAATTACGATGTTGAAAAAAGGGTTAATCTGTTGATAATCATTTGAACATAATGGGGAACAAATCAATAAATTGGTGAAAATAATGAATTGAACCCAAACGACACGATAGATAGTTTGAAGTACCCAACAAATCATCTTGGCATGGTAATGTTTACATTATCATATCAACAAACTCATGCCATACAATGAGAATTTGCACTACATACAAAACAAAATGTATGATTGCGAAGGGATTTGCTGACAAACGCTTGAACATAATGGGGAAGAAAATCAAACTCATGCCACACTTTAATAGAGCATTTGCCCCTTCAAGCTGGCTTACAACCTTTTTTCCTTACATCAGAGTTCTGAGCCTAATGTCTTACTCCAATTGCTTTATAAAATCAGGTCTGCCTAATACCTTCCAATAATCTCTGTTTCCCCCCCAAAAAAATGTCTCTCTGAGAAAATTGGCTCTTTCTACCACTCACTGCAGTCCTTCTGCAATCTCAACTGAAGGAGAGACTCTTGTGTCTGAGGGTTGTTGAGGTTTCTTGAGAGCGATTGAGATGACACGGTCCGATTCTCATCACCGCCCATCTCCTTAAGGATCACACACGCAGTTGCTAGTTAGCCATCAACCAGTACGGCAACCAGCCGCAAGAAACGGCTAATAGCCACTGGCTTAGAAGCGAATGGGCTGCTTAGAGCCTACCTGGAAAAAACCCCATCCGCAAGGCACTACAACTCTGCTCATTCATTACCATGGAACCAGAGGTGACAGTGTTGCTTAGGCAACCTATTTCCTATAAGAGGCCGTGCAGGAGAGCATCCCTGCCAGTTGCCAGTTATTTGCATTTAAACAGTTCAGAGGAAATGCCATATCAAGCATTAGAGAATCATTAGACTATTTTAACTCACAATACTTTATAAATATTTTAGCACCAATAATCAATATTTGTTTTTACATTTTTCACATCAATAGTTTGGCGGCATTGATCAACACCCTTGCAGATACCTATATAATATTGTATCCCCAGGTACCTACTGATTCGCAGCACTATAAAGTATAGTTGGGTCAAAGGCGGGGCCTGGGGGGGCATTGCCACCTTAGGTTTTATTCTTGTTGGATGGCCCCCCCAGTTGGATGGCGAAATGACCAAGGGGGACCTTCCCGGTTAGACAAAAATAACCCCCCCCCCAAAGATGGCATCTTTGCATAGTACAGGGATGTTATTGAAATCTCTTTGGTTTGAATTGCATTTGTGTGGATGCTCTTGCTTTACGGACTGTTGGATTGTTCAAGAGCATCCACATCATATAATCCATAATGTGTGCCAATGGTTATATGGCACACTGTCAAGTCAAACGGCACAAATATATTTCTGTAGAATGGGCAGATGAGCTCTAGCCATGGCATTAAAGCAGAAAGCAGGTCACTGTCATTGAGCGAATTAGCACACCCCTACCATCTAGTCACAGCACGCTGAAATCCATGCCCCCGATGTCACCATGACAACCATGCTTGTCAGTTCAATTAGGGGGGAGGATTAGACAGCGGATTGAATAAGAGTAGTCCAGTTAAGCCGTCAACCAGCATCACTTTCGCTCGCATCATCCGCACGCCACTCTTAGACTGATGGCACACATGCCAGTCTGGGGTGGGTGAGGGGTGGGGCAGCTCTCTCTCTCTCTGGAGAGGATGGAGCTTTTACTAGTGTTTTTAGAGATGAAGTAGGTCAAAAACAACCAGGAGGAGATTATCAGTGGTCAAAGCCAAAGTAACATTGTTTAAATTTACTAGAAATATTTTACATACTTTGGCATAAAAAAGCTACTTTGAGATCCATGTAAATATTAGAAACAAACTATATTTGAGAAAAAAAAATTTTTTAATGTAAGTGTTAAAGCGGCAGCAGTAATGAGTTTGATCGAAGATCAAAAGGAGAGCATGTCCTTCCAAAAATAAGAATCAACAAACATGAAGACACAGAGAGCCAACTGGCTAGGAGCTAAAGCAAAATGAGTGAGCAACTGAAATGTTGAAAGGAGTGCCATGGAAACAGTAAAATTAATAAATAAGTCATAAGCAGTGCGTGATGAATCATAACTCTCAGAAAACTGGAGTGATCAGACATGTCAGACGGCACCAGAACTGCCTGTTTGTTAAAGCAAAGCTTCCTCCCCAAAGCCCAAAAAACACACATGAAAATCTTCCTTTAGAGAGTTTACAAACCCATGACACAGTGGGTAGGGCACATGCTCGCAACACAAGAATAACTGCGTTGGAGATGCAGGTTTGAATTCTGCGCAAAATTATTATAAAATGAAATAAATAAAAATGTAATGATACATTTTAACAACAAGAACAAAACAAACCAAAACAAACAAAATCCAAACCAAAACTAAACAAGCCAATAAACAAAATAAAGCACAGGTTAGAATCTGGTTTGCGCTAAATTATTATAATACTTAGTCAAAATTAATGATAAATTAACAACAAGAACAAAAAACCAAACCAAAAAAAATCAACTAAACTAACACCAAAACACAGGTTTGAATCTGGTCTGTGTACAATTATTATAATACTAAATAAATAAAAACAATAATGAAATTATAACAAGAACAAAAACCCAAACCAAGACAAAACAAAAACAACCAAATTAAAACAAAACCATCAAAGACTAAACAAAAACCCCAAACCAAACACCCCCTCCCCCCCCAAAAAAAACCATCTAAAACCAAATAATAATAAAAACTAAGCAAAACATAAAAATGTACAAAAAATAAAAATAAAAAAAGGACAAAAAATTAAATAAAAACAAAAGACACAAACAACAACTAAACCTGTATTCTATTATTAGGGATACACTGACTTCATCTAACTCCACTTTTACATAGAATCAAGGCTGCGAGTGTGTGGCATACTCACCTTTTGGGTACATGGATCGCAGACGTGCCATGATATCATAATAACACACCGGTGCGGTGTTCACGTTCAAACCAACTAACACCGGTATTACCGCTGGTTGGACATTAAGTGGTACTATGGGGTCATTTTCGATAAGCAATAGCCTAAACATAATAATTATAATGATGATAATCATCACTGAAATATAAATCATGGCTCAAGGTGAACGTGTTTTTGTATTATTTTATGATTTAATCACAGATGAATAATCTATATATAAAGTGACCCTGCAGAGTTGCGTTCACAATGAACTGCTCTGTGGAAATGAAATGAACTGAACTCAGAGCACCTCTTGAGCAGAGATGTCTGAGGTCATTTGCAGCATTCTCATAGATGATACTATTCTTGCAAAACATTTTCAGAAGACCGAAACAAAGAAAGAGTGAGAACCCTTTACATACGCTTGTTCCACGAGACTGCACGGCCAAACAGCACATCAGATATGCACATAGACGGCTTTTCTGTCATCTGTTCTTAAAAATAAAGTGTTTCTTAAAGTACACGTCTGTGTGTCTAACAGCATTTCTTGTGTCATTACGAATCTGAGAAGTCTTACAGTTACCCACCATGCACATTATATTCGCTACCTGCATTTTAACATCTTCTGTCAGTGCGTGTACTTTACTGTCAGTGCGTGTACTTTCCTGCCAGTGTAATTTGATACGTTGGTAAAGAACATCTGGCTTTCAATGTGTTAAGTTATTTATCATGGGTCGCAAACTCTTCATTAGGCAACTATTCTTCATTTAAGATTAGTCTATTTGCAAGGCTATTGTATTAATATTGGAAGTTCCAATATTTTCACAACGGTGTTGTCCCTTGTTACTGCGTAAAACCAGTAACACCGTACACCGTGGCAACCCCAATGGACAGTCAGTCACGCATGCATAACTGTGTGCTTTAACCTGTTGACTTGTATTCTCTCCATTGCCTTTACTAGGTTGTAAATTGGTTAAGTACCCTAAACTCAACAGAGTCATTACAATACACACTGTAAACCATACATACTGTAAATCCACACATTTCCGCTTTACAGCTTCTGGGTAGTTCATAAAGCCCTATTAGCAACACAAACTCTGACCTAAAGTGAGCAGTGGAGCTATAATAAATCACAGGTGCTGCTGGCCCATAAAAGCACAGCATACTTCCTCTACGACCGACACTGCTTGAGCCCTGCAGTCAAAGAACCAGGGGAAGAGGTTTTTATGTGACTAGCTCATTGACGATTATCATAATTATCAGTGATCTTATCAAACGGCATCAAAGTGACAACCAGGTAATGTACACTTGTGAGGGAGGGAGAGAGTGCTAATGAGGGACCATTGTAGTGGGAAAGAGACCAGGGCACCGATTACAGAGACGCCACCAGCTCATCTGCAAGTTAAAATACTCATTGAATGTCAGAGCCTTTCATTCATGAGCGAAAGAGAGAGAGAGGCAGGTGCCAGGGACAGATTCCCTTCAAGCTCTCTCATCCTAAAAAGGGATAGTTTATTCAAAAAATGTATTTCTGTCATTATTTAGTTCCCTTCTTCGATGCAATTCCAGAGGATCTTTGAAGAATCTCCAGTTTGTTTAGGTTTTTTTAACACCGTAAAGTTAGTCCATGTGACTCATGTCCCTTCTGAAGTCGTCTGATATCTCTGTGTAAGGAATGAACTGAAATTTAGGTCATTTTTCTGGATGAACAACTGTTTCTACTCCACGTTGAACATACAGCTTATATGGAAACTACCTGGTTGAAACTTTAAAACGTTTGTGCTCCACAGAAGAATTATATGGGGGGTTTAATTTTTAGGAAAACTCGTTGTTTCTTTAAAGGGCTTAAAGGCCGACACATATGTCACACAAGTACGCAAATGCAGACGTGTGCGCTTGACAATACATGGCCAACGCGTGGTCCCGTTGTACATACAGTACATTACGTGCACTTTTGAGCTGCTCTGGTGGTTACAAACCTCAGACAACATGGGGGCAATATAATTTTTAGGTGTGACCATGAAACCGGATGTTGTAGATGAGTCGATACTTGAGGAGTGGGGATAGACAAGTAGAAAAAACAAGTTTGTTTAAATGGACTGGAGATAAAAAGTTTATATATATATATAAAAATAAAAAAAAAAGGTTCGACTCAAATTTAGGGCTGCCCCCTAAAAGTCGACCAAACGTTAGTCGATGAGAAGAGTCTTGGTGGACCATGTTTTGATTGGTTGGTTGATCGCAGATAAAAAAAAAAATGTCCACAGGAAACCGACGAACACCGGAATTACCGCTGGTTGGACGCTAGGTGGTACTATGTGGTAATTTTCGTTAAGCAGGGTTAGGATTAAGCCAACACAATAAAGCAAGACACCTTGAATTCAAACTTTGAACTTCATTTTTTATTTATTTTTACTTTAAATTCTAAATAAAACTGGAAAAATTGCAATTAAAATGTGTGCTGTTCACCTTTTTGAACGATTGAGAAGGACAAAAACTGGATGGATGGATGGATGGATGGATGGATGGATAGACAGACAGATGATAGATAGACAGACAGACAGACAGAGAGAGGGATGGATGGATGGATGGATAGACAGACAGATGATAGATAGACAGACAGACAGACAGACAGAGAGAGGGATGGATGGATGGATGGATGGATGGATGGATGGACAGTCAAACATACAGACAGACAGATAGATAGACAGACAGACAGATGATAGATAGACAGACAGACAGAGAGAGGGATGGATGGATGGATGGATGCCATAACTCGTGTCCATCATCGATCCCTAGATCATCGTATGTCGGCACAACCCTAATGTGCATTTCTACATTTATTCATTTGGCTGACGCTTTTATCCAAAGCGACTTACATAAACGTGTGACGACTATTTGACTAATGGCTTAAACAAACGACTACTAGTCAACTACGAAAATCTTTGGTCTGGGGCAGCCCTACTCAAATTGCTGCCCGAGTCCGCCATGACAGATGTTGATTGAAAGAAGAAAATCTGTTCTATTGCCCCTTGTGGTAATGCTGAGAATGCAGTGCGTACTTGCGTAGGGTTTTGAATTGAGCTCTGACACATTTCACAACACAACGATGTTGTCGAGCTCGCCTAGCAAGGTGTGTCGGCATACACGCACTTGCGTAAAGTATATTTGGACCTTTAGTCTGTGACACACAAATGCACGTGCAAAACTGTGCGATCAAACATATGTGGGTCTCCAAACCGTGACTGTGCTGAGGAACGTCAAAATAATGGCCTAAAATGCTGATCTTCACATCAGAAGAGTTCTGATTTGGGTTAAAACTGGTGGGGTGCAGTTTCACCCAAGTGTTTACTAGGAAACGCTCCTAAGAAAGCAAGTCTTATGGAGGGACATCATTAAATCCAAGAAACAGAGAGTTCGGCATTTCGTGTCATCAACTTGCCTCCGACCTCAACCCTGAAACCGCACAGGCAGAGAAAGACAGAGAATACTAAAGTCTGACATTTAAAATGCATTCTTCTGGTTATAGCTCTGTTAAATCAGTGGGTAAATTAAAACTGAAACTGAGTGAAATTATTTGCTGTAAAATAAGATAAGAAAAAAGTGAATAAGTGGCATGATTTGAGTTATCGTTCATGTCTCTAGCACAAATGGAGTTGGGAAACGAACTAAACTTAGAGGTTGGTCATCATCATAATCATAATTCAGAAGCCTTTTCAGACTCCAAACACACCAAAGCAGTTGTGCCTGCCGTTGTGCCCTGGAGGGTGTCGCCACGCCCTTTGTCAACCAGGCGTTTCAACGTGTCTTAAATCGCTGTGCAAATATCACTTGTGACTGTGTGATTTTATTTCAAGATCTTAAAAGGCATTTTGTTAAGAATTCGGGCTGGGCGATATGGCTATTTTTCAGGCTATTGACAATATTCAATATATATCTTGATAATTATATATTTGCTCTGTAATGGCTCAAAAGTTATTTTGTTTTTAATCGAGGAAATAGATTTAATATTTTTAAGGCATTGAATAATGTTTTTTTTTTATATAATAATAAAAAGGCATGTTTCAAAATAGTTTTCCAATTAATGAGCACAAAGGAAAATGACATTTTCATTGATATGCACTTTTTGATTTATATTAGTATTTAAAATGTATAATTAAACATAGTAGCTTAATAAAACGCATTATTTATATATTTTTACCCAAAAAATTTAATCATTTTGTGAATGAACAAGGTGTGCAAAATTACCCAGTTGAATATTGCATAATACTTAATTACTGTGGGACACAGTCAAGTTTATTCGTATAATATAACACTGAATTATCATTATTATTTTAAGGAGATTTGGATTAGATTTGTTTTATATCGAAGTATTTTTCTGTCCTACTTCAACTTCACCTGGAGCTTTTATTTTGACACTGAAAGAGGTGTATGTACTTTACAATGTTCAGCATCTGGTAAAACGCCGTCATCTCCTTTTGTGTTATACCGTGCCGCATTTGTAGATGTGTATAATAACTTGGTAGTGGTTACTAATGTTTGGCATTGCACGGATGCTTCAACATGCAGCACTTTACTTTCACAATGCATGTGAACTACTCAAAGTGCTAAAACACGAGCCCATGAGTGCCACACGTGCATGGAACAGCGTGTCACCCAAGTGTGCACAGACCATGTTTATGTAGAAGTCACATATGACCATTTCGCCATTTTGATGTTATTTTATTCATTGTGCAGCCCTGAAGGATTGTGAAATTAGTCTACAAAGAACTCTATGAAACGTATGGGGCTTTTCCACTGCACAGTACGGCTCGACTAGACTCTGGTCGCTTTTGGGGGGTTTTCCACTGTTGTTTAGGACCTGGTACCTGGACCTGGTCGAGGTTCCAAGCGAGCCGAGCAGAGACTAAATGTGACGTCAAAACCCTGCAGATCACTGATTGGTCAGAGAGAATCGTCACTACCAGCGTCATTGCTATAGCTTACCCTCGTGCGACGTCTTTGAGCTAACACACTGATGTCCTCGTCTGCGCTTTGGTGTTTGATTTCCCAAACTCTCCTTTTTTGTCTATTTTTGTCTTTGACAAAGTTTGTCGTCTTGCTGTGAAAAACAGCCACATGCCGAGAATCAAGATCACCGTTCATTCAATGCTCCTTTGTTGTGCATGTGTCGCTTTTAAGATGATGTCAGGGCAGAAGACATGGCGCAACTATGACAATACAGCCGTCCACCGCTTGAGGGTGCTTCAGTTGCATCTCACGTCTTTTTAGCATCACAAAAGATAAACCACAATCAGTGTTGGAGCGTTTCTCTATTAATTGTTTTCTGCATACACCGTGATCATGTGTTAAAGTACAACATGACAACAAGCACTGTTGATCTGACCTACAATTGCGTCAGTGATCGCCGGGAAAGCACGAAAGCATATTCAGCTGGCATCTCACCAGCACCAGAGAAACAGTATGTTATGTAGGCTGCCGTGTTATTAAGGGCCCTCCATGTGCGTTTTGATGTATTAATGCAGCCTTCACATGCTATCGGAATTATCGTAAATGAGAGTTTCCCCAATCGAAAGACGTACATGAACAACCCCTCATGTCGTAAATACGAATAGGAAACTCAGAAATGGGAGGAGTCGTAAACTCTCAATATGGCGGAGAAGAGTGAGGTTTCCGTAGTGAATAACAGGTTTTATTTAATGTAAACAGATTCATTTTTTAATCTCCAGAGATTATAAATGATCATTGAGATTTGCCAAAACTCATAAATCTAGCTGTTGGGTTCCTGAAAACCGTCACCCTGATATCAGCGCTAGAGGTCGACCGATTAATCGGCCGATTTTTTGCATTTTTTAACATAATCGGCATCGGCCAATATCCACGGATATCAAGCCGATTATTAGGCAGGCGCATCTGTGGGCAGCCTAGTGTTGTTGTGGAACACGTGTTCGACGCCCGCTGCCCCTAGAGTCATTCTCCAGCAGAGTGAGCAGACCTCATCCAGTGCCTAAGGAAGGAGCTAAATTCCTTGGAGAAAACAGTAAGGATTAAATTTGTGTAACTTCTTTATATTTAATTAAAAACTTTTGATATGTTACTGCCAACTTCGAGAAAAAGCGCGACATGACGTTCGGCTACTTTGGATATTGATAGCGTAGTTGAAGTTGCATTATCACAGCAGAAGGGTTGCTATCATGTCACAATAAGTAAGCAAGAATTTTGCAATTACAGACAGTGAATCTGAGACTTTTATTTGTTCTGTTTGTGTGTCTTATATTTGAGAGGGTTGTCACTCAATGCAGAGAAATAAGTAACAAAAATATACCAACGCACTATAGGCTATTGAAGGACTGGCTTTGGTAAGCTCGGACGTTACCGGTTCTGCTGTCAGTACTGGAGAAATTAAGAAAATACATTTATTATTGCTATAAAGAGAAAGTTATTTTATCTCGCCAGCCATTTCCATGTATAATAATTCTATGAAACCATTCGTCTGTGATGCAATTTAGCTATTCGCAGTGAGAGAGAGAGAGAGAGAGGGAGAGGGAGAGAGAGAGAGAGAGAGAGAGAGAGAGAGAGAGAGAGAGAGAGAGAGAGAGAGAGAGATCTCGCGCACAGCGAGCACAACATATTTATTAGCCCTCCATAATAAGTGACAGAACTAAACATTCAAACATAGCCTGGTTTAGATCTGTGATTATTAGTCTGATTTTATTTTAGATTTCGCCTTCCAAAGATTATAAAAAGAATATTTATACATAAGCCGCATTCTGTCTAGCACAACTTCCTTCCCTTCACAGCAGTGCACTGACATTTCTCCCTAAAACTCAAACTTAACGTCAGAATCAGCACGATCGGTGATTGTTGTAAAATGCTACTGTTGCTAAACTGCAGGATGCGTTTAATAATAATAAAAAGAGCGCAAGAGATACCGTTCCCAAGGCGGCGCGCGCTCCGAAACACACCGCAAAGAGACAAGCAAACTATAGACTACTTTGGGTTTCATGCGTCTAAACGATCAACTATACACAAAAATATGTCTAAACGACCGACTTGGAGATTCACTTAAACACAGTTTATGTCTTAAATGGACGTAGTTATGGAAATAGTAGGGAGAAAATATGCTGCATCAGGAGTCTATTAGATCTGAACTCGGTCTTAAAGGGGAAGCAGTCTAATAAACATGCCGACGATTGAGCCATTACTGCGAATCAAACAACAAAAGGCAAAGAGAAAATCACTTACAGCTCTTGAATGAATAACTTCTGCATTAATGAGCATTAATCTATCTATGATAATCTATGCAGTGTTATTTTACAATTGATTACTATATTATTAGATTTCTTTTTAGAACACACCTGAACAGTAATGTTAGTAGACCTTCCTGAAATTAAATCACTGTGCCTATATAACGCTTATATCTGTAAATATATATATATATAAACAAAAGAACCGTTAAGAATACAGTTGAAGTACCGGATCGATAAGCAGTATCGGTAAGATAGTAATACCATTAAAACCTTAACGATACCCATCCCTAGTTATGCCTGTGCTTCTCTTGGATGCTCTGAATATTGGATTACGTGTCTGGATTGCCCCTTAATTAAAGCTGCATTTGGATCTCAACCTTCGTGTCTCGGAGCAGTTCGTAACACCTGCTTTGTTTATTTAATATATTTGCTATACATTATTTATACAATATGTTTTTACATTATACATTTGTAATTTAAGTGTACAAGTGCAGATTGGTCAAGTGTTCAATAAATGTATTTGTTCAGAAATTGTGTCTATCTTAAGTAATTATTTGTGTCACATTTTATCTTTCAAATAAAAGGTTCAAATAAGAGGTTAAAAACAAGCACATATCGGCCAAATATCGGCCAAAATAAATCGGCAGCACTAATCGGCCATCGGCCGACCCGGATTTCAAAAGATCGGCATCGGCCTGAATAAACCAATATCGGTCGACCTCTAATCAGCGCAAACACGTTCCAGTGGCTGAAGGTTTGTTGCTATATTAAGACGGACATGTGACATTGTTGGGGAAGGGACATCATCATCATCATCATCATCTCTCTTCATGTCTGTGTTGGACGCTGTGTCCTCGGAGATGGTTTTACATAATAATGGACAATACATCATCTCACTCGGTTGTGACACTGCAAAGTTTAATGACTTTCAAACGTTTTTCTACGCACTGTGTTCCAGCTGTATTTTTAGTCACACCTCTGTAGCACTGATGGTATTAGCCTACTTCTGTGAAAGACTTTTGCTTCCCAACGGTAAACCATGGGAACAATTGTCAGAATACCTGGAGAATTAGACTATATTCTTCCTGAAACACCACCGTGCGCTAAGGTTGATAAAATTTGTAGTTTTATTTCCATTTTATCCTTTTCGATTTAAGTTTGTTCTCACTGTGACTACGTTTTAGTTTCATCAGTGCTTTCGAGTGTTTGTTTTGTGGTTTCATTATATTATTTTTTGTTTTAATATTAACTTAATGTGTTAACTTATCACATGTTTACATTTCTCAGGACTGTCTGGAGTTATGACGATTTAGTGGCACGTTCATGTTTAATAAAGATGGGTTGTAAAGTTTTTTTTAGGCGTGGTCAACATTAATCTGGATCAATTTGAAAACGCATCTTTTTCTCGGTTTTTGGCCTTCCATCCACACCAAAATGGTTTTTGTCCAGCGAAAACATAGCTTTCCGAAAACGGTACCCCAAGTGGATACATTTGACAATGTTGTATTAGTGTTGTGGTGTGGACAGGAGAAACGGGGATACTTGAAAGCAATTAGGTATATGTTGTCATGTGACTTAGTCATGCAAAAACAATCTAGATGGCAACATTGTTGCGCCTGCTATCCACTTTGATAGCGTTGTTAAAGATACAGTGCTACGAAAAGTATTTGCCCCCCTTTCTGATTTCTTCTATTTTTGTGATTTTTTTTTTTTATACTAAATTGTTTTAGATCTTCAAAGGAGATATAACAAAACAAAGGTATATATATATATATATATATATATATATATATATATATACACATACACACACACACACACACACACACACACACACACACACAGTACTATGTTTTTCACAAAAGCATTTGTCTTCAGATGGTGATTTATATCGTCAGCTTTAGTGTGTCAATGGGAAATATAAATATTAGACTCCCAAACATTACTTTTGCAAATCTAAAAGATTAGAATAGAAGAACAGGGAGCCCTGCAACAGCTGTCACGTCCCCCACAAAGCCCCCACTGAACATCGAGTCAGTCTGAGATTGCATAAGGAGACCGAAGCAATTGAGACATCCTAAATATATAGAAGAACTGTGGCGAATTCTCCAAGAAAAACTGTGTCCAGGTGTCCTTAGGAGAATTGGTGCTGTTTTAAAAGCAAAGGTGGTCAGACCGAATATTGATTTAGCTTTGATTTTTTTAATTAGTTTTTATGTTTACTGAACTTTGTATGACGTTAATTGATAAATGAAAACTATTTATGTCATTATTTTTGAAGACATCCTCACTATGCTTTGGATCATTGTCTTGCTGCATAATCCAGTTGTGCTTGAGCTTCAACTCATGGACTGATGACTGAATGTTCTCCTTTAGGATGTTCTGGTAGTGAGCAGGATTCATGTTTCCCTAAATTATTGCAAGTTGCCCTGAAGCAGCAAAGCATCCACACACCATCACACGACCACCGCCATGCTTAACCGTAGATATGACGATCTTTTTGTGGAATTCTGTGTTTGATTTACGCCAGATGTAACGGGACCCCTGTCTTCCAAACAGTTCCACTTTCGACTCTTCAGTCCACAGAACATTCTCCCAAAAGGTTTGAGGATCATCAAGGTGTGTTTTGGCAAAATTCAGACGAGATTAATGTTCTTCTGGGTTAGCAGTGGTTTTCGTGTCGCCACTCTTCCATGGATGGCATTTTTGGCCGGTGTCTTTCTAATAGTGGAGTCATGAACAGTGACCTTTATTGATTCGAGAGAGGCCTGCAGCTCCTTGGATGCTGTCCTTGCTTTCTTTTATGTGACTTCCAAGATGAGTCGTCTCTTTGCTCTTGGAAACATTTTGGAAGGACGGCCACTTCTGGGAAGGTTCACTACTGTGCTGAGTTTTCTCTATTTGGAGATAATGGGTCTCACTGTGGTTCTTTGGAGTCCCAGAGCCTTTAAAATAGTTTTGTAACCCTTTCCAGACTGATGCATTTCAATCAATTTTTAATCATAATTTCTGAAATTACTTTTGACCTTGGCATAGTGTGCTACAAGGTGAGACCATTTAGCCAACTACATCCTGCCGAAAAAGTTATATTTATGTATTGATTTGATTGAACAGGACTGGCAGTAATCAGGTCTGGGTGTGTCTAGTCCAGCTGAACCCCATTATGAATGTGGTTTAATAGATTTGGGGATTTAGTAACTAGGGGTAAATACTTTTTCACACAGGACCAGTTGGTATTGGAAGACTTTTTTGATTCAATAAATAACATTATCATTTAAAAACTGTATTTTGATTATTTTCCAGATTGCCCTTGTTTTATGTTAGATTTTTTTTAAACAATTTAATATGAGATATACACCAAAACAGAAATCAGGATGGGGGCAAATACTTTTTAACAGCACTGTTAAAGTTACAAATGTACAACCTTTTAACCCGTTAACCTATTTAGCATGATTTCCAATCTACATTTTCATCTGCTGTAGACCCTTTTCACACTTCTGCATTTGAGAAGCGGAAGTCATCATAGTTGGGTTAACACTGCCGAGGTGTTTTCACAGTCCTTAAATGTTTTGCCCGTATTTATGTTTGGATACGCTGACCGTCAAAGGTTAAATCTAAACTCAGCAAAGGTAACAAGTTGTTTTTCTAGGGTTATCTGCATGAGGTAATTAGTTAAAATAAACTATTATTGAGAGGTGAGGTAAATCACCAGGCACATATTATGTATTAAAGGATCGATCAGCAAATCAGTGGCACTGGTTATTATGGTTCGTCCCGATCGCAGCCATAGTTTATCCAACTATGACGACATCTGCTTCACGAACGTGGAAGTGTGAAAAGGGTCCATAGCTCCATCTATTCGTCCGCCCATTTGGAAAACTCTTCGTTATTCCAAGCTTTAAATACACCAGACGGAAATGATGTAGGGCCACGCTTATCGTGTTTTGATTATGTTAAGTACAACATGCATCAAATGGTTTCTGATATACATAATGAATATGACTGAAACTGCAAGCATGTGTTCGAAGAAAGGTCATAAACAGTTTAAGCAAAATTTAGGGATGAGTAAACGAGAGACATCTCTTTCAATTAACCATGAAAACGCTTCAATTGCGTGACATTAATTGCATCAAAACATTTCACAGCAATTGAAGTCTAGTAACAACCGTATGCTGAAATAAGCTTGCCAAAATGGGGCCTCAGCTTTAATTTAATGATTTACGGTGGCATTTTGGGTCGTAACGAGGGCTGGACGATATATCGAATATTCGTGCTATAATCACGATGAGTTTGCTGAAGATGAATTTATAAAAGGGACAATAAAAAAAGCATCGCAATGATATTAATGCGCTTTTTATTTGGCCATTAAGATCCATAGAGCGCGCAAGTACGATCCTTCAGGGCTGCGAGATGAATCAAAATAACGATACGGTCAAATGCGATTATACAATTGTAAAAGGCTGCGATTAACGACAGGTAAACCTGGTCTGTGTACTCTTCTGAATTAATGACGTGTGACGTGCTGTTCTGTAAATAGGACAGAAATATATAACTTATAAAAAGTAAATACATAAAATACAAAAGCGTTTATTTCATTGAAAATGATTAGATCTCATTCTCCCTTCATTTAGTGAAAAACTGTGGGTTAAAAACAATCCTTTATTATTTTTAAATATATATTTATTCAATGCCTGAAGGCTGTTTGAAAGAAATAAAAAACAATCACTTTTTAACCCAATTCAGATCAAATACATAAATATCAAGAGTAGACTAAAAACTATCGGGATATCATTTTTGTAACCATATCGCCAAGTCCTAGTCCAAAGTCCAACTTTTTGAACAACTGGTTAGGAGGAGGACTTAAACCAGAAGTGTATACTGTGACTTTCGGTTTGGTACAACAACAGCTCTCAACACTGTCCAAAGAGGAATAGAAAGCATTGAGGATGTGCTCTTGCATTAATAACATGAGGCTGGTGTACAAATGAATAGTGCAGAATGCAGATGCATTTAAAATTGAACTATTTTTTACTTTACACGCCATATTAAAAATGCAACACTCATGCCAAAAGATGCAAATTTAACAAAGTTCAGGAAACATGCTTTGTTTCCAATTGGAGTTGAATGTTTTGAACATGAAGCTACATGTGAATGCACCATCAAGAAAACCTTCAGTGAAACTGAACGAGGAAGTGATGATATCTGTGAACCGCTTCACAGATAATTCCACTTCAACAAAGAAGTACATCTCCATGGCAAAGTGAGCGTGAACTTCACATAGTTCCCAAATGAACATGGCAGTGCATTACACCTACCATACCTCCTGTTGACCCTTGAAGACATGCAAGCCTCAAACTTAAATGAACTATATCTTAAATTAGGCAATCTAGTATCTTAAGAGTTTTGTGGTGGTGTATGTTGGGAGTTTTTAAGGGTTACCATTAAGGTGAAGATATGCTTAGGTTGAAGATGTTCTATATTGCTTTACTCATTGAACAATTGCAATGCTAATCAAAGCATAGTGCTACCAATCAGCATGCATTCAGCATGCTAGCATTAACTGTACTAGCTAATTCTAGGTAATACTAGCTAGGTATCCTCTACTAAAATTATTTAACAAAAAAAATAAAAGTGACCCGCTCCCTTTGCATAAAAATCAGTCTATAGGCATTAATAGGCAACCTAGGAAGTTTGGGAAGGGATCGTTTTTTAAGTTGCGTTACAAGCCGTTCACACATTGGCAAAAAAGGCGAATATTACATTGAAATTGTTACATATTGCTCCTTTAACTTAAACTTACATAAAAATGATGGGGGATGTAACTGATTGCCTAAATTTTTGGAGTTCTGCTAACTTATTAGGGTTTACAGTGTGGTGTTTGGACCCCTTATAATGTATTATAGAGCTTTGCAGATGTGCATTTCGGAAATCCATAAACTAGATAAAAATTGTCCCGTACTTTTTGGACACGTTGCACGTGCACTTAACATGTTTTGCACATGTTATTTAGTCTGTGCGGTCTCATGTGGTTCTGTGTTTGTCCTATGTTGTTTTATTTTTCTGGGATTTAACCATATAGGGCATTAAACGTTTGGTCTAAACCAGAATCTAAAAGAATATAAAAGATATATTTAATACTTCTGAAGTTACAGTATAGGCACTCCAACTTCAGAATAACAGCCTAAAAAAGGGGTTTTACCCATTTTTGAGCTCTCGCCCATTGGCATATAAAGCATTATATATACAAGAGGTGCTGAAGTCAATTGATTTTAGAAAAAGACCTACCTATCACGGTGTAAAACTTTAAAAAAAATGACGCTGCTACCATTCTAAGGTTATTTTTGCCCCAAAATCATAGGCGAAAATTTTCATTTTGACCCCATTCTACAACATAATGGATTACTCAGTAAATATTAATCCATGGCATTTAATATTTTGGCTTATCATCATCGTGTATGCTTATCTTTCACTAGTAAAAATTGAGCATGGGACTCTGGTTGAGTAGGTACAGACTGACCACATAGCGTTGTCCTGATCTTTTTGTATAATTCGTAAATAAAAAAAAAACATTTTTAATCACTAATCAGTCACAATTTTGTGGTTTATGGGCTCTTAAGGTTTGCGAGACATAAATTAGGGTAAATACTGATCAGAATCAGAAAGCCGTTGAATTTCTTGTTTTTGCAATGTGTGTGTGTGTGTGTGTGTGTGTGTGTGTGTGTGTGTGTGTGTGTGTGTGTAACCAAGGCTTGTCCGGACCGTGGCAAACAATGTTGCCCTATTGCTACCTCAATTAAACAAACCGCATTTATTCAACAAGGAGTGGCCTACACAGAGGGCCATTGTTATCAGTGACACAAGGCACGTCTAGATCTTCACTTTCTCCATCACAATCAGGCCAACGGTCACATTAGCATCACTTTCAATGGGAGAACAACTGCTAATGGCGGCACGTCTCAAATCCCCGGTGCAGACCAGCGACAGATGAGGATAGCAAAGTGGGAGGGATGTGCGAGATAACGGGCTCTTAGTCTGTAAAACACTATTTGTGACCAACTTATGGACAAAACGGTCTCCTCCTCCTAGTTAATCCATAAAACACACTTAAGTGTATAGTTAATTTACCTCATGTTGTCATTACAAAACGGTATGACTTTCTATATTCTGTGGAACAATAGAGGTTAATTTATGATGAATATCCTGGCTGCTTTTTAACATATAATGAAAGTGAATGGGGACTAAGGCTGTCAAGCTCCAAAATGACCATAAAGCACCATGAAAGTACCATAAATTATCCAGTCAACTTCTGAAGCCAAACTAAACAAATAAAACAAATGAACAACATAATTTACATTTCTGTCTGTTCATCACACTAGCTATTGTAGGACTTTAGAAGACTTGGAATAGAGCGAACAAATCATATAGACTACTTTTATAGTGCTTTTTTGTCATTTTGGAGCTTGACAGCCCTGGTCCCCATTCACTTTCATTATAGAGAATAGAGTGGACAACACAAAATTCAAATCCACATTTTTGGGTGAACTATACCTTTAAAACCCCCATTCGAAGGATGGAGAAAGTGCTTCTGTGCACAAGAGGAAATGCTATTTTTACATTTGCAACCCAAATTTGGAGCAACCACCTATATTAGATAAGAGTGTGTTGATGTCATGTAACCAAGACAACCGTGGATCCTGAAGCTCTAGGGGATGTCCCTACTCCTGGTCTTATTGGGAGGAAAGAAAATAACAAATAATAGGAAGGGGTGTGCAGGCAGAGGGCATTTAGCTGATTAAAGTTGCACAGCTGCTTTAACAGATTTGCGCAACAAGGTGACACAATGGTGACTGAGTTCAGAAAAGGACGTAGGAGTTATGATACGTGTGTCCGCAGGCCACAAGGTGAACATAGTCTCATTTAGAATGGCAAAATGAAACTATGCTCAAAAATGCTGTATAAAATCATATGTCACGGTATGAGTAATTTTATATAAAGGTTATGGTTTATATCGCTATCTATCCATTTTTGGCTGGTAATTGGACCAAGATATTTCATAATTATGAAGTCAAGTCAAATCAACCTTTATAGAGTGCATTTAAAAACAACAGAAGTTGACCCAAAGTGCTTTACAGATCAAACAAAATGAAAGAGTGACATAAAAACAGATTGATTTAAAGTTAAATATAAAACATAATAAAATAAATAAAAACATTTAAATATCACATCACGTATTTATCCATTTCAAACCATTCAATGATCTATTCTAAAGCTACAGAATAATTTTTTTTTTTAAAAGAACATTTAAAAATGGCTAGAGATGAAGCTGACCTCACATGGAAAGGGAGAATAATCCATAGATTAGGACCGGTCACAGAATAGGCACGATCCCCCTTAGATCTATAGCGGCAACGAGGAACCCTCAATAAGTTGATCAGAAGACCGGAGTGCTCTGGTAAGGGAGTAGGGGAGAAGGTCACTGATATATTGGGGTGCGAGACCAGATAGTGCCTTGTAGACATAAATCAGAACTTTAAATCGACCCTGAAGTTCACAGGAAGCCGGTGTAGAGATGCTAAAACCGGGGAAATGTGATTTCTCTTTCTTGACCCTGTTAAAAGCCTAGCTGCTGCGTTTCAGGTATCGGTCCACAGAGCCCGATCCAAATCCGATACTGTGTGTTAGTCATGTTCGTTACTGTTAAGCTCAAAAAATGACATAAATAACCATAAAAACACCATTAAGGTAGTTCATTTGACTTGTGCATTTTATTCAAAGCCACTTGAGGACATTCAACAGCTCTGTGAACCACAAAAGGCTATTTAATAAGCAAATATATAAAACGCTCGTACAAAAAATCTGCAGGAACCTCATTTTTTGTTCGATCATCTTCAAATTTGAAACGTAACTTCTTCAGACTCGTGGCTTTGAGAACATTGTATTTCTGGATTGTCTTGGCACTTTTATTATTGTTTATTTAATTATAAAAACATGTTCAGCACAAAATATTTCCATTACTAAAAACTTCATCTTCTCTAACTTTAATAAATATCAACATATATTAATTCTGAAACTTGGGAAATAAAGCCCAAAGTGTCTTCTTTCATAAGATACTACAACTGTGTCCATAATCCAAAGGATCCCGTAAATACAACCGTTTAAGTTCAGGTATGTCATTTTCATGGTTTGTGCTCAAAAAGGCAGTTAAAGTCCAGATAAGTTGAGAAAAATAATGTGTAGTTAGAGGTTTGTGTTTCTTTACATATTAAAGAGTCCCAGTTAGTTCCACACAAGATATCCTAAACTGATTATGCAAAAAAACAACACTGGTATCAGATCGGGATCGACCGATACTGAGATTTCAGATAACGGAATAGAAATTTGGTATCTGTGCATCCCTATTTTATGCATTTGGCAGACGCTTAAATCAAAAGAAAATGACAGTGCATTTTATCACATTATGTTCCTTGGGAATCGAACCCAAAAGGTTGTCACTGCTAGTGGCGTTCAGTATGAGATGAGCAACAGGACCACAAAATAACCTTCAAATACTGCAACATTCAGTGTCATAATGCCGTACCGCACAAGAGTTTCCTGTGTCAAAACAGCACCACTGACTAAAAACACAACCGTGATCTTGTTTTGAAGCTTTTTCCGAGTCATACTAGAATTATTCATCACTGTTACTTCAACATGCATGAAATCAATGAAGCACCATTGGAACCATAACAGACTCTGTGCTCTTTTCTTCGCACTTCTCGTGTGTTTAGTTTCATGTGTGAGGCAGGACATCCCTCAATGTCTCCTACACCCATCCGGGGAAAAATCCATTCAGCCAATCCACATCCTCATCAAGGAGCACTTCCGTTCTTAACAAGCACAAGCATTCCGAAACACTTCCAACACATTATAAAAGTGTTCTGCATCAGTGTCGTTGACGACAGAACGACCTGAAATACAACAGACTCAAGTGGCCCTTTAATGCGCACCAGTGGGGGGATTTATTCATCATTCACTTGAGCAAGAGTCTCTTCCTGGCAAGTAACATCATGCAAAATCACATGATAAAAAATCCATAGGGCCTTCTGCCTCCAGTTCACCTTACATCTCAGTGTTAAGGAGCTTGACGCATAAACAGGATACATTATTTAACCATTATGATTATTCTGGCAATTTTTACGAAATACGTCACATAATGAAATTAAAAAAATCAGATGTGAATGTCTGCTCACGCTGAAATGAATGATACCGCAAATAGTGTAGCTTGTTGAAAAGTGTGCTATTCGTTTCTAAACGATCTAAACGAGAATAAGAGAATAGTCTTTAAAAAACTTATGGTAGCCTATAATATGACCCCCATATAGCTGTTATTTATTACCTTATTTATTTGTCTCTGTACACTTGTTTTGATTTTTTTATTTATGTTAATGACTCCCTCCATATCACTTTTCTCTTATGTCTATTTTTATCTGTATATTCATTATTTTAGTTTTTCATTTCTGAAAACTTGTGTCCGTTATTGCAATACAAAGAAAAGCAGCACGTTTTTTCTGGTGTCTCCTCATTGGCCAACGTCCACATCAGACACTCCGATAACTTAAACAACCGTAAATAACGGGCTTATAGGGCAGATTCGCTGTTTTTTACCAGCATGTCAATAGCACTGGATTAATGTACCCTGGGGTTAACTTTACGGGCCGTTTTGGTAAAAGGCGCCATAATCTTTCATAAAAAGTCTGGAAAACCTTCCATCGGGAATATAGAAAATGTCATTGTCTTTAAATAAATTGAGCAAAATTTGAGTCCCCTCATCGCTATGCTGTTTGTTGCGAGGGCAGATGTGATGTAAATTTTTGACACTAAATTGTTTGCGTTAATGCCATTTTTCTGGACAAAAACTCAAAATAGTTTTCCACGACTTTTGATGTGACGACATTTTGACAATTTGAGTATCCATCGGCTTCATTTTGATGGGCTAAACCTTTTTTCACACTAAATCCTTGGATGGAAATGTAGAAAACGCACATCCAATTTTCATTTAAATATGACACAGAAACGAATGAGACCAAGAAAAACTTATACAGCAAATATTACAAACTACTAGGTGTCTGTTAAAAGTTGGCAGTAAAATAACAATTGGTTAAGCGGTTCATTCTCTCTTTTATCTCGTTGTCGTCTTTGTGAGCTGTTTATCTTGTGTCTTGCTGTCAGCAAACAACATCTGCTGAATGAATAGGACTGTCCGAACCAACCCCCTCATTATCACACAATTAAAGAGTCTTATTTTAACTCAATTAATAATCCATTTGACATCAATGGGGTTCCAACAAAAACTCTTTTATAATAAGGAATAGCCTTTAGTTTTTACCCATGCACAATTGCACAGTCGGGGCTATCTAAACACACATTTGTTTTGTTAACCAATTTCCTGTGAAAAGTGTCGTTGCCTCTTTCGTGTGCAGTCTGTTTCTATTTCCACTTTAGTTGTGCCACGTCTAGTTCGGATTCATCTTCATTCATTTAGCATTTCCAACATAATCTGGCAATAATTATTTGCATGAAGTACTTTGTTACTTTTCTCAAACATAGACTGGCAGTCAAAAGTTTGGAATAATGGACAGATTTTGCTGTTTCGGAAGGAAATTGGTACTTTAATTCACCAAAGTGGCATTTAACTGATCACAAAGTATAGTCAGGACATTACTGATGTAAAAAACAGCACCATCAATATTTAAAAAAAATTCATTTTTGATCAAATCTAGACAGCAGCATCACTCCAACACCTTATCCTTGAGGAATCATGCTAAATTGCTAATTTGGTGCTAGAAAATCACTTGACATTATAACACATTTGAAAGCTATTTGGTTCGTTTAATGAAGCTTAACATTGTCTTTGTGTTTGTTTTTGAGTTGCTACAGTATGTAATAGACTGTCATGTCTTAAGGTCAATATTAGGTCAAAAATGGCAAAAAAAAAAGAAACAGCTTTCTCTAGAAACGCCCCAGTCAAACATTGTTTTGAGGATTGAAGGCGATACAATGCTTGAAATGGCCAAAAATCTGAAGATTTCATACAGAGGTGTAACTACAGTCTTCAAAGACAAAGAACAACTGTCTCTAACAAGGACAGAAAGAGACGTGGAAGTCCAGATGTACAACTAAACAAGAGGATAAGTACATCAGAGTCTCTACTTTGAGAAATAGATGCCTCACATGTCCTCCGCTGACAGCTTCATTGAATTCTACCCGCTAAACACTAGTTTCATGTACAACAGTAAAGAGAAGACTCAGGAGGACTTATGGGGAGAATTGCAAAGAAAAAGACACTTTTGAAACAGAAAAACTAAAAGAAAAGGTTCGAGTGGGCAGAGAAACACAGACATTGGACAACAGATCATTGGAAAAGAGTGTTATGGATCTTCACCCCATTGAGCTTTTGTGGGATCAGCTAGACTGTAAGATGGGTGAGAAGTGCCCGACAAGACAGACACATCTATGGCAAGTGCTACAGGAAGTGTGGGGTGAAAGGTCACCTGAGTATCTGGACAAACTGACCGCTAGAATAACAAAGATCTGCAAAGCTGTCATTGCGGCACGGAGGATTTTTTGATGAGAACTCTTTGAAGTAGTTTAAGAAGTTCTGAATATGTTTTTCAAATTGTTCTAGTAATTTTTCATGTCCTGACTATACATTGTGATCAGTTGAATGCCACTTTGGTGAATTAAAGTACCAATTTCTTTCCATAAGTGCAAAATATGTACATTATTCCAAACTTTTGGCCGCCAGTGTAAATCTCTCTACAACACATAAAAAAATATGTGTCACTAAACCAGATATTTTATAATTCTGGTCGCTAGCTATGAACATATACTATATAAACTTGCTCGGTTACTCCTCCATGACAGTTGTTGACACGAAAGCGAAAACTGACCTAGAAGTAAAAGGTTTAAGCCATTACAGACTATAGCTCCACCTTGCTGCAACGCTAAGAATGCAATGCAAAACTGAGCTGCATTATGAATAGTGGCTGGACACATTTCAAAACGTAACACACAAAATTTAACTTGTGTATCTAAAAGGATTTCCCTTGCTCATAGAGCTGACATAAGTAACTACAATTTCTGTTAATCGGCCAAGAGGACACAGCTAATGACGATAATCACAAAATGGCCAAACATCAGCTAATTAATCGTAACACTAGAGAATTCACACAGCTGTTAACCTTTTAATGGAACAAGGCCAGGCCAACACAGAGAGAAAAAAAAGACATATTTTGTGGTTATGCAAAACAATGGTCTATGAATTGGAGACATAATCATTGGCATAATCCAGGTTATGACTCAAGCCTTGGGGAACAGCACCAAAGATGCCTCAAACACTGAGCAGACTTGCTTTGAAAGTGATTATCCATGAACAGATTGCAATATGTCAGTGAGGTCAATCTTCCAGTGAATGGGGTTCATATTGAGAAGAGCCAATCAGCCATTGACAGTGTAAAGTTAACGAAATTGTTTCCCGGACACAGGTGGTATGTATGTAAGGCATGCACGTCAACAAATATTTCTGGCAGTGTAGGTGTTATGACTCGCACAACCCATGACGGTGACTTTCAGTAAGTTGTTTGTGACGATTTCTACTTTAAAACAGAAACTGTGCTCCATCCATTGACAAGGCTGACGATGGATTTAGGATCTGACACTAGGTTTCTGTAAATCACTCCATGTCAATAATCTCAAAATGGTCAAAAATCTGCCGATTAATTAGCCAGACCAATATACCAATCTATTACAAAACAAACCCCACCTTAATCTATCTAAATGATCACATTCTCATTAAAATCTCTACTTAATGGCATACATCAATAATTTCTTCAGAATGGATAGTTAGACATTAAAAGCAGTGCAACATTAATTACACCATCTAAAACAACAATTTTCTAATTCATATATAATTATTTTAAACGTTAATTACTTGAGAACCCACATGGGAAAATATTTGTCAACACCACATGACTATTATTAAAGTGAACTTAATTCAGAAGACATTTTAAAAGAATTGGTGACCATTTACAGCACCTAAAATATAAACTTTTCTTTAAAACCATTACATTAAAATACATTTCAATTTTAAACATTTGATGTTGAATAATAAAATGTTCATGCCCATGTTTTTGGTCAACTAGACATGAAACAGACAATAGTATATTATCACGACAGAATGGAACACTTGGAATTGTTGTATTGTTGAAGAATTCGATCTTTGTTGACTTGGAACGCGATTCCGCGCGAATTCGCGTTGGGCGTGTTGGAATGATACAATGATACAACGTAGCCATTCACAAAAGTGAAGCCCGAAACAATGCCAAATAAAAGAAAACATCGTTATCTCGCTTCACCAAAACACTTAAGCAAGATCACAAAAGAAGAAGTTTGAGAGGGTCACGTGGCAACAAGCGAAGGAATGTTCGCGTTTAAATTATTCAGATTATCGCGATTCCGCGAAATTCGTCATGTTAACGACAACAAACACGAGCTCGTGAGAAACAACACAGCCACCAAAGCTCAGCCTAATATCCGCCCATGCTTTCCACATTAACTTGCATGGTAGAATGGAACTTTTTTGCGCCAGTCATATCAATATAAAATGTCCATAAATCGGATAAAAATCCCCAAACTTAAAAACGTTACTCACGTTCATGCAGGACGATCCGGTTGTTTCCAGTGAAGCGCTTCAGTATTTGCAGTGTACTACCTCAAACTGAGTGAGTGTGATCTGCAGCTGCTTCCTCCATCCGCGCTGCGCACGGCAACGCCACCAAACCCCTTTGCCGTTGCCAAGGCAACAGACCCACTTCAGCCAATCATAATCCCTCCCCTTCAATACCCCCTGGCAACTGCTGCAGCGGTAAAGCCATTCACTCGATTTCATATATTTTCCTCTTCTATACTACAAAGAGCCAAAATCTCAGTAGAATCCCTACTACAGTCCCACGTGAAGATGGTCTGTTTTTAACCCTGTGTTAACGTGATCCTGGATTACCCTGGATTAGTATTGCATCCATATTTTACTTTTGGCACTGCAATTCAACTTACAAGGGTATCCCTGCTCAGGAGGAGGGTTTCATAACCCAAGTGCTTACCAACATTCAAAAGGACAAGTTTAAAATGGTGCTTAAAGGTGCACTTAGTAAATTTTTTTCCTAATTAAAAAAGTTTTACTCATAAAAAAAAATAAATTAAGTTCTTTGCTGTCCTTTTCTGAATATTGCGGCACCGTTTTGTGGTCCATTCTGCATAACGTGGTGGCTCATTTTAGCATATCATGGCCCATTTGGCACATTTCGCGGCCAACACACCGGCCCGCTCGGTTCTCCCGATGGCCAGTCCGCCCCTGATCGGCCCCAAACTGCGTCGGCCCACTGGGAAAATGCCTGGTATGCCAGATTACCAGTCCAGTCCTGAACATATATAAATCATGAGCACTCACATTATAATGAAGACTCCAGTCATAACAGAAACCTTATAAAAGCTGTTTTATTCTACATGGAGAGGGTCCCCTCATGGGGGCTGCCATTTTAAAATCACATGACCAGCCGAATACTTCTCGCTTAATCTCAGTAACCGCGCTGTTATTGGAATTATTTTCACTCTTGGATTAAATTCATCATGACTGACTGTAAATGTCTACAGTGGCATATGTGATGAAAACTATTAATTTTGAATGATTGATTTTTGAATCATCCATGCCACAAGGTGTCACTGCAAGTCCAAGATGACACAAGCAAAAAGTTACTGAGTGTACATTTAAAGGTGGCCTTAACAGTTTACAACCTGGGTTAAGTGTGACGTGAAAAGTCACATAGATTGCACTTAAAGTACGTGTTTAATAAAGCAATAGGTCACGAAAGGTTAACATAGGAACTTGGCATGTTAATATAAAATGTGCAGTCCATAACAGCTTTGAATGCAACTCATCTGTCAGATCTATCAGTTTTATAAAGTCGCGACTGCGTGATATAAAGTCACAATTGCAAGATATTAAGCCACAAATGTGTGCTGTAATCTCACAATTGAGAGAATTAAAGTCATATTTGCAAGATATAAAGTCGCAATTGCAAGATATAAAGCTGCACATATGTGATACACTAGCAATTGCAAGATATAAAGTATCTATTGTGCAATATAAAGTCACAATTGTGAGATATGTTGTGATATATTGTGAAAGTCAAATTTAGCTGCAAATGCGTGATATAAAGTCTCAAATGAGTGACTTAAAGTCAATTCTGAGAAATAAATTCAAAATTGTGAGATATAAAGTTGAAATTGCAAGAAATAATGTCGCAATTGAAAGACATATTGTGATATATTGTGAAAGTTGAATTTGCGAGAAATAAATCTTAAAATGCGTGAAATAAAGTCTCAATTGTGTGACTTGGTCACAATTCCGAGAATATAGTCAACATTTTGATATATAAAGTTGAAATTGCGAGAAATAAAGTCGCAATCAAACGATATATTGTGATATATTCTGAAAGCTGAATTTGCGAGATATATAGTCGTAAATGTGTAAAATAAACTCACATTTTTTAGATAAAAGTCGCAATTGTGAGATATAAATGCGCAAATGTGTGATATAAACTCATAAAACTTCAAAAAATAGTGGAAATTGACAGATGTAAAGTTGCAATTGCTAGAAATTAAGTAAAAATTGAGATATAAAGCTGCAAAGATATGATATAAACTCACAATTGAGATAAGTCGTAATAACAAGATACAGTATAAAGTTGCATTTGAGAGATATAAAGCTGCAAATATGTGATATAAACTCGCAATTGAGAGAAATAAAGTAAATTGCAAGATATTAAGGTCGCAATAATGAGATATAAAGCCACAAATGATTGATCCGGCATCCATAAATGTTATTATTAAACATATAACAATAAAACAGGCTGCGTTCATAGTTCAATTGGAAAAATAATAATGGGGACTGTGTCAACTTCCAACCTGTATCCCACCTATCAAGCAGTATGTAGACTGAGGATTAAAAAATCTAGGATTATGGAGAAATAACTGCATTATGGGATGACCTTGTTGCTTGGAAGCATGGAAGCATATGTCCCATCTCACCCATCTGCTGCTCTCACACATGGTTGTAAAGGCAGTTGTACATTGCACAAATATCGTACCCTGACAGTGCCTAAAAATGGAGGCAAACGTAATCTCAGACTGGATTTCCTCTGTTTGCACTACATGCGAAGAAAACCACTGTATTGTTGATTGGATGGATTACTGATAATGAGCTTTCAAGCACCAGAATCCTAGTACTTATGTGCTATGAAACCCATTGTTTAGTGATAATGCCAGGGGATTTAACCTAAAGGAATTCAGGTCATCGTATTAGTCTTTCCTTATGAAACATGACACTTGACTGCTCGTAAAACAGGAAGAACCGGATATTTGTAGCCTTTTGCAAGCACAGCGGAAAACGTTTGAACAAGTCATTTCAGGCCATTTTTTATTCAAAATCTCCACCACGGCTTACAAATCAAATATGGCGGCTTAAGATGTGTCACATTTGACGTCAATGTAGGTCACAAGACTCACTAATTTACATTGCAGCAAAGTGTCATTTCTTCAGTGTTGTCACATGCAAAGATATAATCACATTTTTACAAAAATGTGAGGGGTGTACTAACTTTTGTGAGATACTGTACTATATATATCAATAAAATGTCAATAAAATAATATACAAAACTTTAACCAAGCATGAGTTGCTTGTATTCAGCAAATACTCATTTTTAAATATCAGTAACAATATAATCATAAATGTCATTTTACTTGATTAAAATAAGTTGTCATTTATCCCAACATAAGTCAATTTTCCCAACATAAGTGAATTATCAACATCGAATGTGTGACGATTCTTCAAAAATGCACTTTTGTGTACATCTAAATTGTGTTTAAGTATATAATGAAAGTATTTAAATGTTTTGATGAACTTCTCCTTTTTAATGTTTAGGGTTGGGGTGAGGGATTGGGTTTGGATAATGCTTGTCCATCCATCCATCCATCTTCAACCGCTTATCCGAAGTCGGGTCGCGGGGGCAGCTGCTCCAGCAGGGGGCCCCAAACTTCCCTATCCCGAGCCACATTAACCAGCTCTGACTGTGGGACCCCGAGGCGTTCCCAGGCCAGTGTGGAGATGTAATCTCTCCACCTAATCCTGGGTCTTCCCCGAGGCCTCCTCCCTGCTGGACGTGCCTGAAACACCTCCCTAGGGAGGTGGCCAGGCGGCATCCTTACCAGATGCCCAAACCACCTCAACTGACTCCTTTCGACGCAAAGGAGCAGCGGCACTACTCCGAGCTCCTCACGGATGACTGAGCTCCTCACCCTATCTCTAAGGGAGAAGCCCACCACCCTTCTGAGGAAGCCCATTTTGGCCACTTGTACTCGTGACCTAGTTCTTTCAGTCATGACCCAACCTTCATGACCATAGGTGAGGGTAGGAACAAAAATTGACCGGTAGATCGAGAGCTTTGCCTTCCGGCTCAGCTCTCTTTTCGTGACAACGGTGCGATACCGCCCCCGCTGCGCCCGATTCTCCGGCCAACCTCCCGCTCCATTGTCCCCTCACTCGTGAACAAGAACCCGAGGTACTTGAACTCCTTCACTTGGGGCAATACCTCCTTCCCTAATGCTTGTTTGCCTGAAATTTTGTTCCAGCACCAACAAATGATGTTGGTCCAGGAACATGTTCTACCACAGCCCCAAAATTAATTATTGTTGAAATGTATAACAAAGTGTGAAAGAACATTGCAGCACAAGGCATCTATCCACCGGCGTCATGTTCCTCCTGTTAACTCGAGGATCGTGTTACAGATCAGAGCTATTTTTAGAGCTTGGAGGCACTTTGTGAGATTCCCCGTTCTCCCATAAGCCCTCCAGTTATTCCCAGCAATGATGAAGATGCAAGATCAGCAGTTGGGATATGAGTTACTGAAATCAACTTGCCAATAGAGCTGCTTAGAAATCAGCTTTTAAAAGACAGTTATTTGACTCGGTGGCCTGTTCTGGTCAGATTGAAGAACAAAAGATAGACTTGAAGGAGACTGGGCATGAGCAATTGAGATATGAACAATGTTTGGTTCTCCAAAGGATGCTTTTGAGTAATCGTGTGAATAAAAGAGGAAGTGTTTCATTAAGGATGTCCAGGGGTTGACTCTGAAGTAGAAGAAAGTACGAGAAGTGATGGGAATCGTAGGAAATTCATTTGAAAATTCTGGTTCCATGAACAGTTATTTTAGGAAGAGTTTTTATGGAAATAATAAATTCATTTGCCTCTTTGACTGATATATGTCTTGTTGGTTCACCTAAAAAGAGCCATCTTGTTGGCTAAAATGGCTAAAGAGCCATTTTTTCGGAAACCGTACTACACTGGTCACGCTCTACGTTTTTGATTCACTAAAAAGAACTGAGTCAGAGTCATTTGTTCTGGATTGGACTATACTGGACGCGCTGTGTGATATATGAAGGGCTTGAGTTGAGGGGGGATGCGAGGGGATGCCATTCCCCTTGTTGCAAGCAATACCAAAAAGCATCCCCCTTGTAAATCCACCATCCCCCTTTGCCATCCCCTTTAGAACAATTGTGTCATGTATTACTTAGAACTAAACATGAAAGTAAAATATTTTCTACGTTTTATAATAAGGAATTAGATTGACATATGTGGGGTTGCCAGATTTATATAGCTGAAATCCCCCAATTATATCTAGACAAGCTCTCTCCACTGCGAAAAGACGCCGGTCTTCTGAAAACACTGGGAAACAGGTATGTCGGAGTTTAGCAATGACTTGTAAGAAGGTAAGATATTGCTATGATGAGTGTACAGCTACAACATGTTCATGCTTTTAATTCAAGCAGTTCTCAGGGTTTCGCCCATAAACGCTTTTGTTGGTAGAACAACGTTTTACACCACTGTTTAAGCATCCTTCATAGAAACAGCCTAAACTTCCTTTACTAGTTCAGTTCTTGTAGTTTGTGTATGTGACAGTGGGCGAGCGATCTATAAAAACAACATTTCTCATGATCATATTGTGGATTCTTTTCACAAAATTCATCATAAAATAGAATAAAAGAGGGTAACAGGTGCATATTATGGCCATGTGTCCTAAGGGTCAATGAAGCGACACTCATTTTTGTCCAGATCTATTAAATTAAAAATACATAAAAAAAAAGAAAATGCAATTCACACAAACCATTTACTAATGAGATTAAAGACATATTTAAATTTTTACTGGGGGGCTTAAAGGGAAAAATGTCATATGGGGACCAGAGACAGTAAAAAAAAAAGTCAAAGTATCATTATAAGCTGAAATTCCTGAAAAAATAAATGTTGGCTTGACTAGTGCAGAATAATTTTCATAAATGTTTTCCTGAGTTCTTTCTCACCTGTTCTGTTGGGCGGCTGTGGCTCAGGTGGTAGAGCGGGTCGTCCACTAATCACAGGGTCAGCCCACACGACTCCACATGCCGAAGTGTCCTTGGGCAAGACACTGAACCCCAAGTTGCTCCCAATGGCAGGCTAGCACCTTACATAGCAGCTCTGCCGCCATTGGTGTATGAGTGTAAATGTGTGTGAATGTGTGTGTGGATGAGTGAATGGGACACAGTGTAAAGCGCTTTGGTAAACTCTAAGGTTTAAAATAGGTGCTATATAAGTGCAGACCATTTACCTGGAAGTGTCTTTCAAACGTGTATTTTCAATGTTTTGTCTATTCATTTTGGGGTTGTTCCTGGAAATCCTTTGTTGGTCAACTTTTCAATCAATGATTTATAATCCTAATCTAATCTGTAGCCCTAATCCTAAACATAACTCACCCACCTAATTTTTTAATTTCTTATTTTCTAAGCCTCTCCCTAAAATCTGACTGGTTGATCAAAATGCATTTTCAATCTGAAATAACAATTAAAGTCAATAAAATTAACCTGGTCTTATTGTGCACGATTCATCACTGCATGTTATTCCAAATCTTTTTTTAATTGTTTGTTTATTTAGATTTTCGTCTTTTAAACTTGCTCCGCCTTTGAGACAACACTCCTTTTCGGCTGACGTCACCAACACCTTGAACCACCTGTCGTATAGGGACCATTTGTCACCATCCAATCAATTTATAATGGATAAAATCAAGTCCTGTTATTTCATATTTTCTCATTGACTATCCTGCTTCATTTGTATGTACAGTACAACAGATTACAGAAGTCAAATGGGTTGTAAAATGTGGTTTCATGTTTACATTAAGTGTGTTGGGGATACATGGAGGATATTTCATTAAAAAATCAGCTGAAACCGGGTCATAGTTTTTAAAAAGAGAATTGTTGGGACACACTTAGTGAAACCAGGACTGTCCCATTTAAACAGGGATGTCTGATCAACAATGAGGAAAGTGAGTCAATGTCAAAGGAGATGCTTGCTGAAGTCATCAAAGGTTGATCAATGGATGGATGTCCCCCAAGATGGAGATTTGGAAGGGTGTGTCCATGCAGACTAGGAGTGGGCAGTCTTTGTGGTGGTCAGAAGCCCTGCTGTTTTAATAGCCCATAAATCTAAGCATGCTGCTGTAGTCCGCTCACTCAGAGTCTCTCATGCAGAAAATGAATCAGACCATTTTAAAGTGAGCACAAGTGCTCTACTTCACACTGACCACATGTCTGGAAAGCCAGTAGGCACTATCCACTCCATTTCAGCCGGCTTAAAGCTCATGAGACACTCCATTAATGACAAGCCCATTTTTTCATTGGATACTTTACTGTGCTATAATCTTAAAATGGTTAGTTGATCTAAAATTGAGTCTGCCAAAATGAAGATTCTGTCTCTATTTACTCATTTTAATGACTTTTGAAATAATTTTTTTTACATTTATGAATACAAATCACATAAACTGAAAAAAATATATATTAAATGATTTTTAAAACTGTAGTTCCCGTCTGTCGCTCACTTCGACGTTCAAACCCTGGATAGACCTCTGCTTTTTACGGGCAGGAGTGCCCCTGCAGCAGGTGTCCCGATGAGAAACATAGAGAGAAACGAGGCCCGGCTAGGCTCGGCCCGTTCCCAGATTGGCAAGGGTCGCCTTGTTCCCCTGCTTAGGGCAACCAAAAGGATTCCGACGACTTTTTATGGGGCATTGGGGAAGGGTACGTGCAGTCTGACACAACTGGTCGCCTTTGCACGTGAAAAACCTGCCCCCGTACACGGCTCAGCACATGGCGTGATTTTAATTGGACCCCTAGTGTCGCTTCTTCGACACAACGTTGAAGTGAGCGACAGACGGGGAATGTCTAGGTTATGGCTGTAACCTCCGTTCCCTGATGGAGGGAACGAGACGCTGTGTCCTCCCGGCCACGTCGCTGAGCCGAGCCGCTGTAGTGGCCGGACTATTTCCGGCTCCTCAGAAAAATCCTGAATGGACTCGAAGTATTTGCCCGCTTTTATACCCGTATGTCCGGGGCGGGGTATGCAAATACTGTCTGCATAATTCCCATTGGCCTTTTTTCATAGATCAGAGGCATATTCGCTCCTGTTTCACTCTCTGTTCAAGCTGAAGAGCCAAACAACCTATGGTGTGTACGTTTTACATGTTTATGGCACCAGCTAGTTTCTATTTGTGAAAAAAGTGGGTTCAATGTTTATATCGACCTATTTTAAAGGGCGGTGGACTTATGCGATAATTGACTTATGCTGGGATAAATGACAACTTCTTTTAATCAAGTAAAAGTGACATTTATGATTATATTGTTACTGATATTTAAAAATGAGTATTTGCTGAATCCAAGTAACCCATGCTTGGTTAAAGTTTTGTATATTATTTTATTGACATTTTATTGATATATATAGTATATCTCTCAATCTCCATTACATTACATTCATGCCCTACACAAAAAAAGAGAGAGAGCACAGAGCTTTGAAAATTGTGACATAATATATTTAGTGTGTGAACTAATATTTCTGTGTATTTTCATATATGCAGCCTGCTCTGTCATTATAAAGATCTCGTTATTTTACGTTACGTTATTATGATGTCATCTGACCATAAGTTCCTGAGACCCAGCAAATAAAGTTTTACAATTTCCCTTTTTAAATGTCAATACAGTGTTTGGTGCATAAAAATGTTTTTCTTAAAAAAATATTTATAGACCAAGAAGAGGAAGTTGTCGTGGCCAAACTCTCAAACATTTGGTCTAACCTCAAGATTTACCCCAGCAGAAAAACTTTAATAACAAATGTCCTTTAAAGCCAAATGGATAAAATATGATACATAAAAAACAAATATTAAAAAAAGAAAATTTGCATTTTTTGTAGTTGTCTAATGGAAATAAAAACAGTTTCATGTAAAAAAATAAAATAAAATAAAAAATAAATAAAAATCTGACTTTCATATGTCAGGCTTCACAGTTTTCAATACGTATATATAATATTTAAGGATTTCTCAATTCAGTCTTATGAAAATGTGTTATGCAATTGAAACTTGTAAAAAATGTGCTTAAACAATATGCCTTAAATATGTTTTGGAGTGAAGAAATAAAGTCGCACCAGTTTGGAATTATATGAGTGTTAGTAAATTATGACATAATGTTTTGTTTTTAAATCACAAAGAACAATTCTTAATGTTTCTTTTAACTTCTGAACAAGAACATAATCGTTCACAATCAGTTGTGAACACAGATTTACTTCAGCTTGTTGAATTTATCCTGTCATAAATACAAATTACAATCTTATAAAAAGAGTATGGTCATATAAAATGATGTAAAAGAGACAAAGATCAAAGTACACATGGTGGTTTGGATGTTACATCATGCTCAAAATGGCTTTAAAGGGTATGACTGCTGTAGTAGACATCATGCACCAGAGGGTTAAGCTGGTTTTCTTAGCTGGTTTAAGCTGGTCTTCCAGCCTGACCAGCTGAAAAGTGCCCAAAACCCTTTTAAAACCAGCCAAAAGACCTGCAAACCAGCTTAGGCTGGCTTAAGTTGTTTGTTTGTTTGTTTGTTTCAACAGGGTTCTAACTTCCCCTACATGAATGGAACACACTTGTTGCTGTACTTCATCAAAACGAGCTGTGACACTGTATCTGGCAGTAGCGAGATATTGAATTAAGGCAGCTCTTTAATGTACTCTAGTCTGCAAACCCATCTCTGCACTCTAATATCACATTAAAGCAAGACTCATGTCTATAGTTCTATCATTTCACATGCAAACTAGCTTGACCTGCACACCATCCTGAATAAATGCGCATAATTTTACGCATTGCCTCTTTTTTTAAATCCACAATGGGTTGAAAATGGCCGACTAAAAATGTCTTGACTGCCTTGATCTCTCCGTTATCAAAACGTGTTTTACTGTAAAGTGATAGACTACATGAATTGTGCTTGCCTTTGCAAAATTCACGTTTTGCTATGGCGATGCTATAGCCTACAGTTGCTAAGACGTTCTGATAAGCATGTTGCTATGCATGCGGTTGCTAGGGTAGTCTGTGTGATTGTCAGGGCATTGCTACGCGGTTGCTAAGATGTTCTTGTTAGGGAACTATGTGGTTGCTAGAGTGTTCTGGGTGGTTCTTAGGGTTGCTATGTTGCTGCTATGGTGTTTTTTGTGGTTGTTAGCACATTGCTAAGCAGTTGCTTGGGTGGTTAGTAGGGTGTTACAAGGTGGATGTAGGGTGTTCTGAATGGTTGTTAGTACATTGCTATGTGGTTGATAGGGATTGCTATATTGTTGCTACTTGGGTGTTTTGTCTGGTAAACAATTTAAGGGTAGTTGCCACCCATCCAGTATTTAAAGATTAAATTGTGCAAATGTGTCCCGTATTTAAGATGGTCAGATGGCGTCACTGCAAAATCGTTCCAGAGAGTTAAACGCTGATATAAGTTGGGAATTTTGCCTTTGGTGGGTAAGGGGTTGTCTGAGATGTTCACACATTGTGCTAAAAGCATGCTAATACTTTGAAAGGTTTGGGAAGGGACCGTCTGACATGCACACAAAACCCCACCTTCACTCGTTGGCAGTTTGAGAGTATTTATATAGATAAAGGCGTTAGGGCGGTCAGACCGGATAAGCAAGAACTATTTGCATTCACCTGAGGGTAAGTGTCAACAAACTGTGGCACTCCCATTGGCCATCTGTGTGGTCTTTATTTCTAAAAATACAAATAAATCCAGTGTAGGTTTGCATCCATTTTTGTTGTTCAGTGTTGCTATAATTAGCACTTGACATTTTTTTTTTATAACAAGGGTAATGGAAACTGTATTGTCATTGAAGCACATTAACTTTGTTCCAAAACCTAGTGATCTTCCTTGCTGTCTAATGTCTACTTAAAAGCAGCTGCCTTCTAAGGGGCATCCTAACAGAAACGAAAGCTCACAAGTGACTGATTTTATTGATTTTGCTGACAATATAAAATAAATCAACATTGTGAATACTGCAATGATTTTAAAGGGATAGTTAATCCTAAAATACAAATTATTTAATCATTTACTCACTTTTATGTTGTTCCAAACCCATATTTCTTTCTTTCATGGAACACAAAAAGAGATGTTAGTCAGAATGTTAGCCTCAAGTTGGGTTCACATCGCCAGCTACTTTGTCGCTGCATGTCACCAGTGACTGGCGGTTAGGTCGCTAGTGGTGTGTATGGAGAGTCCAAACAGCAGTTTCTTTATAATTCATATTATTGTTAAAATATTAGGATCACGTGAGCTCTACCGTCTTCTCTCATATTGGCTGTCGCTCCCGAATGTCGCTCTTCATTTGCATAAAGTTTAATAAACATTTCTCAACTATGACGCGTCACTGGACACGGCGACATCCGGTCGCCAACGGTCGCCGTTGCTCGTGTTGCCGGAAGTCGCCAGCTCTCATTGAAAATGAATGAGATGAGGTCGCTTTGTCACTGCGTGTCGCTGGCAGTGTGAACGCAGCTTTAAGGTGACTTTGTCGCTGCAGGTCGCCAATGGCTGGCGGTGAAGTCGCTAGTGGGTGTTCCCATTCCTGGTTGCCTAGTAACGTTTATAAATGACATTCACGGATGTCATTCCATTGCTGTTGACAGCGAATCTCTTTTCTTGCCACTAAAAACAAACATTTTGGAGGGAAAAGACTAAATATAAATGGAATCAGTACATAAAATGCTTTATATCAAAGATGAATGAGAAACCAGGTGTGCTGTTTGCCATATCGGCTGTTTATCTGCGGCGAAAATGCAAATGCCGGTCTGTCTGGGTCCATAAAATCCCCGCGATCTCAGATACACCTTTCCACGCAGTATTTTTCTTAAAAATGTCCTTGTACGTGGAAGAGACATATCATAGAGCACTGGAAAATTGCTAACAGCAAGAATTAGCCTTTCATACATCTTTCCGTTACTGCAGGAGCTGAGAGAGAGAGAGAGAGAGAAGGATCACGTGAGCTCTACAGTTTCTCTCCTATTGGCTGTCGCTTCCGTAAGTCGCTCTTCATTTGCATAAAGTTAAACATTTCTCAACTATGACGCGTCACTGGACACGGCCACATACGCTCGCCAATGGTCGCCGTCGCTCGTGTTGCTGGAAGTCGCCAGCTCTCATTGAAAATGAATGAGATGAGGTCGCTTTGTCGCTGCGTGTCGCTGGCGGTGTGAACGCAGCTTTAGTCACGTTCACTTTCAATGCATTTTTATTTCCCATATAATGAAAGTGAATGGCTTTCAGTCCAAAAAATATATATGTATAAAAGTCACAAATTGGAATAAAAGTAGAAAATATATGTAGATACATCACCACCGCGTGCGGGGGGATTGCGTATCAACAGGTTAAGCTTAATCGAAAGCATTTGTGACATAATATTGATTCCCACAAAAAATATGGATTAGAGTGAGACACTTACAATGGAAGTCAATGGGGCCAATCTGTAAACGTTAAAGTACTCACCATTTCAAAAGTATAGCCACAAGATGTAAACAATATGCACGATAACATGATTTTAGAGATAAAAATATTCACTAACCATTTCTGTGTAGTTACATCCAATTTTACAACTTTGTAGCAATTCCTGCCAAAATGACCATTTAATCAACTTTACAGCTCAAATGTAACAGAGGAACTAATGTAAGTGCTTTTATAAAACTATAAACTGCACATTTCTGCCTTTAAACCCTCAAACAATTGGCCCCATTCACTTCCATTGTGAGTGCCTCACTGGAACCTCCATTTCTGCCGAACACAGAATATTTCTATAAACATTTTGGATGTACATGCAATGCTTAAAGATTTTAAATAGCCATCAACTTAAAGTTTTACAACACAACTGGGCATCTTCAGGTCAGCTCTGTGCATTAACGAGCTCTCGGTTCGTCAAGACGTGAATTGCGGATGGGTCTCAACGGGTGGCGTTTGCCAGACACAGAGAGCCTTATTAAACACTGCGACAGTGGAGTGTGTTTGCTTACAGAAGCCTCGTGTTTGACAGCTCTTTGTGTGTCTCGCCCTTTATGAAATGTGTCAACAGCTCCTGCTTGACTCTTATTTGTGCTGATAGACACATGAAGGTAATAAAACACTCGACATGCAGTGGAAAATGTACAGAAGTGCTGCTGTGCGTTTAACCAGCAGGTTTGGTTTGATATTGCTTAGATATAAATATACACATGTACACTTATACACATTGTTTTTAGTGCAACATTGATATGATGGGTGGAGTATAGACTGCCCCTCGAAAGATATCAGTAAAGTCATATAAAACAAGCCCAGATGGGAGCGTAAACACATGAAAGATGTACAGAAAGTGAAAGCAAACATGCAAACTGCACTTGAAGTGACTGTAAAGAGATCTTATATCTCTCATTCTTTGAAGTGGAGTGAAAAATGACTCAATTGAAAAGTAAGGTTTCATATAATCATGGTTTTTAATATCACATTAATTTGTGTGAGTGTCTGTTTGAATGTCTGTCTTCATCTATTGTTCAAGTGTCTCATTTGAACAGCTGCCCAGTTCATCTAACAAAAGATATTCTTTAAACCGCTCTGCAACACAGTACACTGTTTGTAGGAACAATCGAATTAGCCTATTGATCTCCTGTTGTTTTATTGCTCTCGTAAATTCTGTTTTTCTTTAGCAATGGCGGTTTCAAACAGGCAAATGAACACATTTGGAAGTTTATTAAGTGAAAAGAGCATGAGTTTAAGTAGTTAAGTCTAAAAGGAACGGTATTTAACACATATATCTGTCACATTATATTGCTTAAATATGTTTAGTGGTGTTTGCTAAGGCAAGAATCTCTAATACTTAGGGTTAAGGATTTGATCAAACCTTTTACCCAACCACCTAGAACACAATAACAACTGCATAACAACATGGCAAAGAAAATCAGAACTCCATAGCAACACCCTTGCAACCACCTACAACATCCTAGTAACCGCATAGCAATGTCTTAAAAACCTTAACAACCATCAAGCAATACCATAGCAACCAACCTAGCAACCCTATATGTACGTGCTTAAAACAATCAGAACACCTTAGTAACAGCATAGTAATGAAACAACAACCACCAAAAACACCATAACAACTGCATAGCAACAGCTAAAAAAAACAATCAGAACACCTTAGCAACAACCTGGCAATGCCACAGTAACCACTCAAAAATCCCTAGCAACTGCATAGTAATACACTAAAATCAATCAGAACACATTAGTCACTGCATAGCAACACTTTTGCAACCACACACACCTTATATCAATATACTAAAAACCTTATCAACCATCAAGTAATGCCATGGCATCCATCCTAGCAACCCCATTGTTATGTGGTTGAAATAATCAGAACACCTTAGTAATTGCATAAGAATGACTAGCAATGCCCTGGCAATGACTCAAAAGGCCCTAGCAACCTCATAGCAAAGCACTGAAAAACAAACAGAACACCTTAGCAATAGCCTGGCAATGTCCTAGCAACAACTTAAACAGCCCTAGCAATCGCATAGCAACACAAAAAAAAACAATAAGAAACCCTTAGCATGTACAAACCACAACAACATCCTAGCAACTGCATTGCAATGCACTTAAACAATAAGAAAACTTTACCAGTCATATAGCATAGCCATAGCAACCACCCTAGCAACACTAAAGTTTCATTCTTAAAACAATCAGAAAACCTTTGTAACCACATAGGAAAGTCCTAGCAACCTCCCATAACCCCCTAAAAACTGCATGGTAACATGCCATCAGAACACATAAGCAACAGCCCAGCCATGCCCTAGCAATGACTCAAAAGGCCTTAGCAACCACATAGAAAAGCACTAATAACCAAACGGAACACCTTAGCAACAGTGTGGCAATGTCCTAGCAATAAGATGACCAGATTTCTGAAATGAAAAACGGGGACATTTTAAGTTCAGTGTTCAATAGGTCATTGAAATTTCAAGTTACTTATTAAAAAACGTGACAAATCGGATTTTATGTATTCTGACCATGGTGAATGTGGTAATGTGCTGATTAACTGTACATTTCTTTGCAGGTATTTTAGTATGCATTTTTATTTTTCCATGTTATTAATGTCATATTCTTATTTTAAATGTACATTTATTTCGGGTATATGTTAATACAACAAATGAGTAAATATGTGCTTCCTTTAGTGTGTGAATATTACTAGTGCGCGAGGGGGGGAGTGGGTGGTGGGCCGATAGAGCCGACGTACACAACACACACCGATTAGAGATACAATTGTTGATTTGAATTGCTCATTTGCGGGGATTACATGCATGTTATAGTTTGTTCGAGAATTCTCACTGGAATGCCCAATTTCCAATGCGCTCTAAATCCTTGTGGTGGCGTAGCGACTCGCCTCAATCCGGGTGGTGGAGGATTAATCTCAGTTGCCTCCACATCTGAGACCGTCAATCCGTGCATCTTATCACGTGGCTTGTTGAGCACGTTACCACGGACACATAGCACGTGTGGAGGCTTCACGCTATTCTCCGCGGCATCCACGCACAACTGACCACACACCCCACCAAGAGCAAGTACCACATTATAGCGACCACAAGGAGGTTACCCCATGTGACTCTACACTCCCTAGCAACCGGGCCAATTTGGTTGCTTAGGAGACCTGGCTGGAGTCACTCAGCACGCCCTGGACAATGTAACTTTAGAACATAAATAGCCAGTATGTGCCTTACTTTGAAGCTTATAATGATAATTCTCTTCAATTGCCTGGTCCAGTTCTTAATGTCAAAACTGGCCAGGCCAAATAATCAGTAAAGGAAGACGAATGAATTGAAACTTCAGGCCCCTCACCTGGTCAAAATAAACAGCACTAGCAACCACTCAAAAGGCCTTTGCAACCACATAGTAACATGGCAAAAAACAGTCAGAACACCTAGCAACCACCTAGCATTGTGGCTGCAAGTTTGCACAGACAAGCACCACTTGGACAACACTCACATTTTCTTCCAAAAATGTACAAATCCAGTGTTTATGATTTGTTTATAGTAGTCATTGGTTGTTAGTATTTGTCAGTATGAAGTGTAGTGCTTATCTGAAGTAACAGTGTACTAGAGACTGTCTTTTTGTAGCTTGGCCCCTCACCCACCCACAGCCTCAGGCACAAGAACACTTTTGTCTAATGGGACAATTGCAACGCTGTCTGCCGCTGTCACTGGCACAATCATCGGCCCCAGTGTGGGCTGCAGCACATGCTAAAACAGCAACCATTGTTCTAATGGAGAGGTTCACACCCCAGACAACCGCATGCATGACTGATGAGTGTAAATATCATGTTTGCATGCATATTTGTGTCTTCTATATGGGAAAGGTGGGGTCCAGAAGAGGAGGAATTTGTCTTAAAACTTTATATCTGCTTTTACCTTAAGCAGTTCCCAAAAGAATAGCAATTTTTTCTTGTCTGTGAGCTTGCTTGTGGGAATAATCCAATTGTGGCAGGGCGGAGGGTGGGGCCGGGCCGGGCCGTGCTGTGATGCTGCACACCCAGCCCCTAATCAGGCTGATCAAACCCAAGAGGGTTAAAGAGCGACCGGAGGCGGCAGTTTGAGGGAGAGAGAACTGCGGGCAGCAGCCCTGCATGTGTTTATGTTTGTGTATTTTTGTTATATTAAAATATTACTGATATTGTCAAGCCAGTTCTCGCCTCCTACTTTCCCTTTTACCCTGTTACACTGGCGCTGAAACCCAGGAAGGAGGAGGGATGTGCCGTAGTAGAGTCCTCGCCACTACCATCCACCGAAATCGGAACAGCCGCAAGAGACAGAGGAGCCCAGCCGCCTGAATGCGGAGGAACGGCCGCCGACCGTGAGGGGAGGAGGGGCTCCTTGCCGACTGTCTGGAGCGGTCAGGGCCACTTCCAGGGGCAGAGGAGACCCCTACCGGCTGCTAAAACGCAGCAGGGTCAAGAGAGGACTGCCAACCGTGAGCGGGGAGGGGCTCCTGGCCGACCGCCTGGAGTGTGAGAGACCTCTACAGTCCACCAAAACCGCGACGGGGCATTCTGTACGCCAGGGGCCGGAGGACTGCCTCCGATCTGCCTGGGGAGGTGCGGCTGCCGTCCACTAGAGGGTGGAGGAGTGGCCGAGAACCAAGCTATGGCGTATCAGAGAACCTGCCCTTGTCCCTTCCCAGATCCATAAATGCGGGGATGACCTGCCAGCAGACTGGGCCGGAACCTGGGGCTGGTGCATGAACTGAAAATTAGACTGAATGTCTATGGATGAGCACATCTGTGAGAGCTAAAAGGCGTTAGAGCGCCACATACATTTTGGATCTGTATATTGTGACGGAAGGTGATAGAGGGGAAAAGAAATTCAAGTACATGCAGCCATTCAATGCAATCAAATAAGACATTTTGGAGGTAGATGGAGTCAATATAATGACAATTGCATGCTTCAAATTTAGGACAACAAAAAAGTGTTTCCTAAGATTGGAAACATCCAAAGCTAGAGTTTCAAAGTAGATGGTAATATCAATAACGAATCTGTGAGTTTGTTTTAATTAGTTGAGTACAAATGTAAGAGTAAAAATGTACAGCAGAGTAAATACAAACACTGAATGAGGCCGCAGGTGTGTTGATGTGTGTGTTTTCTTCTTGAGTGTGTGTGTGTGACCTCTCGCCTGCAGGCTCGATGGGTTCTGGGTGTGTAAGGGGAACTGCGAGCTGTGGGGTGTGTTTGTGGAGAACGCGTGCTGCCTCATTCTCACCACCTCACTGAGCAGTGTTTAATGAAGCGAGGAGTGTGTCCGCAGGCAGGCTGGGCCTCGTGTTCCTACGCAACCAGGAGGCATGGGGAGACAGCGAAACGGGGCTACGACTGCGGCTTCTTCTCTTTTGCTTTCCATGTCAACACACACTCTTCCATTGGTTCTGTTAATGGGATAGTTTACCTAAAATGACCATTCTAAACATCATTTACTCACCCTCATATCAGCCACCATGTTATCTCTTGCATCACGATTGCGATATATGATTAAAGTCATCAAATGATGTTCTATTCTTAGTGTCCGGCTGACTCCCGGGTGCTGGCCCGCTCTCCTCTCTGGCTGGGCAAGAGGAGGTGTGATAACCTAATGCCAAATTCCCACCGTGTTGGATCAAACCATACCCAGCTGCGGGGACAGAGGGGCCCATTGGCCATATGGCCCGAGGCCACAGAGCCATGCACGGCCCCGAGAGCAGCAAAGAAGGGGTGCTAACATTAATACAGGGAATGGAAGGGGGGCCTAAAGCTGTTTTTCCCTTTCTCCTAATAACTGTGTTTTCTTTTACATGTTCTTTTTTAGGTGGGTGCAGCGTCCTTATAGTGTGGTCAGTACGGTTCACTGTCCTATTTATGTTAATGAGCCATCTGTCCTTTCTCCGACGGTAGCTTGAGGGGGAGGTATCTCTGGTGGGACAGATCAGGGCTGGCGGGACGTTGGTGTGTTGGTGATATCTTCCTCTTAGTAATGACTTAGCAGATGGACTTGTTGATTCATTGGAAATGGATGTAAATTGGTCAATATTGTAATGCTCATTTTTTGTGTCTGGATATACTTATTTAATTAAAATAAAGAATGCATGTAGTAAATACAATGACATGAATGAAACTCTTTTGTAAGGGTTTCCACTTGTTTTGACTAATTAATTTTTGTGACATTTTCAACGTGACTTTTCCAGTTGTTCATGATGAATGGACTTTAAAACTCATTTTATAGAGATTGCGTACTCACAAAGAGTGATTTATTCCAGATGACATATTTAAGAGTTAAGAACAAGCAGAAATATTTATATTAACTAATAAAATTAACGTTACTTTTCCGTTTACCAATATAATTTGCATCACTTTTCCAGGGCTGGAAATCACAATTTTAATGTTCCCTGAACCCTGATATTTGATATCTGAATATGTTTTTAATTTCTGAATTCAAATAAATTTTTGGGTAAAAAAAAAGAAAAAAAAGGCCAATATTCATTCAAATTTGGAAATTGTTGGGGAAAGAAAATACCTTAAGTTGTATGTCATAACCTTTTATTGTTATTTATTTATATAATATTATAATTATATAAACATATATATTAATACATTAAAATAATTTATATAATTATATATTATAATACATGTAATATATAAATATACATATAACATTATAATATTATAAATAGAATAAATATATCATATTTATTAATAAAATATAATTTATGTTATATTTATATGTATAAATAAATATATATATAAATATAATATATATATATATATAATATTAAATGTAAAAAATAATTACATATTTTATATATATATATATATATACATAATACATAAATATACATTCAATGTTATATATATATATATATATGTATGTATATATAATTTGTAAAAAATAAAAATCCATTGATATTTTATTATTTTATTATTAATAAGGATATTTTACAATATTTTTTATATTACATAAATAATATTTTATTAATAAATATGATATATTTAATCTATTTATAATATTATAATGTTATATGTATATTTATATATTATATGTATTATAATATATCATTATTTAAATAATTTTAATGTATTAATATATATGTTTATATAATTATAATATTAAATAAATAAATAACAATAAAAGGTTATGACCTTAATATATATATATATATATATATATATATATATATATATATATTAACATTACATGTAAAAAGTAATTAAATCTTTTATATATATATAACATTGAATGTAAAGAATAATTAAAAATTTGATATATATATATATATATATATATATATATATATATATATATATATATATATATATATATATGTATATATAATATTTAATAATTTTTACACTGTCAGTGTAAATGTTTTTAGAGTCAGTAAATCAGTAAAGTTTGTTGAAAATGACATACAAAACAAACAAAAACCACATTAATACAGAAGTTGGCACAAGCATTTGAAATGAGACTTTTTAAAGATGTTTTCCTTTTTATTATCTCTGAAATACTTATTTGTCATTGACCCAAGTACAGAAAACATAACTTTAGCAGATCACACAGCCTTTGACTCCCAGCATGCACCTCGGTTGGAGTGTTTGTGTGTGTATGAGCTGCAGAATGACACAAGAACAGTGTGTGATGGGTAAGTGCGAAGGTAAACTGAGAGAGGGGGTTCCACCATTGTCAATGCATATACTTGCTTTTATCAAAATAAATGATTCTTAGTTTAATATTTTGATTTGAATACAATGAATTTCAGACATTTTTAAGTTGGACTTTCCAGCTACTTGTAGAGACACTGTGTATCTGATCTTTTTAAAGAGGGGAATGATCTCTTAAAGAAGATAACGGCCAGACAGACAGCATCACGAGGGCATGTCATTTTCACATGATATGGTTGCCATGGCAGTGGCCTACATCACACTAAGACAGTAGGATATGGGGAGAAAAAGGAAAACTTGATTTTATTTCATCTTAGTACAAATAAAATGTATTATTATTATTTTTTTTACATGGAATACTATAGTAAATACATATGGATCATATATGGCTGACAAATGTATTCTATAGGAAGTGATGTAATCTTTCTTATAATTCAAATAATATTGATGGAGTGGTGGTGGCGTAGTGGACTAAAGCACATAACTGGTAATCAGAAGGTCACTGGTTCGAACCCCACAGCCACCACCATTGTGTCCTTGAGCAAGACACTTAACTCCAGGTTGCTCCGGGGGGATTGTTCCTGTAATAAGTGCACTGTAAGTCACTTTGGATAAAAGCGTCTGCCAAATGTAACTTAACTTGACTTGAACCAAATGTTAAAAAGTCAGTTTTTATGATTAAAGACACCTTAATTGAGGAATACATGTAGTGTCAGATGAAAAGACCACAGCACATAAAGATGATTTCTTAAAAACGAGACGCTGGGTCATTTTTGACCCACATATGCGGATTAGTGTGGATGTGACATATGTTCATTTATGTTTATATGGATTCTTGTCTGTGACGATAATGTGTTGTTTTCAGTCTTGCCAATAAAGCCATTTTGATTGTAATTCAATGGAGTACCAACCTCAGTGAGTGAATCTCAGTAGATCATATAGTCCTGCAAAATGAGCAGTCTGAAAACTGACCTCGAAAAACAATTCGTTTCAGTTCCTTTAAAGTCAACCACAGAGAACCATGCATTTGATCAACTGTTCAACTGAGCTACATGCCACATCCTGCTTTTACACAGTTTCCTGTCACTGGCAGAACCAGCTGGAGTTCACTGATAGCCCGCTATGTGTATGCCACACCCTCACACACTCCATGTGTTGTTAGTTCAATATTAATTGCACTACTGTGATGTCACAGCAGTTTGTGAGATTAATATGATTTCATCGCTGACTCAAATCAAAACCAACATCACACAAGACACAAAAAATATGATGGACTTTAGCGTGGACTGACAACCGTGCCTGGAGAAATATTGACAACTGTGAAATACACAGCTAAATATTATGTGAATGTAATATAAAGTGGAGAATGTACAATGATGCTAGTTGAACAAGATATAAATGTATTGCACAACGATTATAGCATACAATGTTTACAATTGCAACTGTAATTTACATGGTAGTTCAACGTACCTCTTCAAAGAACACCATGGAGCGTCCATGATAAATGTCCACAAAAGTACACTTACAAAAAAGAAAACCTGTCCAAACAAACATGGTACTTCATTTATTTATTTATTTAGTGGTGCTGGGTGGACAATACTTTTTGGATTTTAAAACTGCAGTTTTATGGATTACTTGTATGCAGCTTTTATGTGCTTTTTGCCGCTTGAAAGTTCTGATCACTATTCACTTGTATGGACCTGCATTGCTGAGATACACTCCTAAAAATCGTTTGTTTGTGTTCAGCAGGAGAAAGTAAGTCATAAACATCTGGGATGACATCGGGGTTAGTAAATGATGAGAGAATTTGCATTTTTATTTGAACAATCCCATGAACTTGTATTGAACCCGGAATACCCCCTTTATTAATTGGCGTATAGCGACATCTGGTGGTGTAAATCTATCATTACCGTTTCTGAGTCACTTTCAGTTTCCACCAGTGCCACAATAAATAAAATAAATGATCTTCATAAGGTGGGTCAAGGTTTGTTTGCTTGTGTTGGTGTAAAAGTTTGAAAGCCTTGCTTTCTGAAAGAAGACACGCACATTTTATTCATGCTCAGGCTTCAAACTTCTACCATGTGCAGTCTGCCTTCTTTACACAGCAGAAAAGACACTTTAACACGTGCACTCGGAAGGTTTATAATGTACAGAAACAGCTGTTAATGTGCCCTGTTATACAGTTATTATGACATCTTTCACGAAATGTCACTTCTCCCAACTGATTGCATTATTTGTGATTGTGAGCCTTTATAATGCATGACAATTTAGACATGGTATACATGGTCCTGTTATAGTACTTTGGACATGAATACTTAGCTATAAAGATTTCAATTAGCATATTCACGTGAATAACTAAGAACACTCATAACATGTTTCTTATGTGTCTTGGCGTGCATCTCACAGCTGTCATTTACGAGAGCAAATGGTCACAATGGTTAACCTAATAACTGATTTGAGTGACAGCTTTGTGGATCTGATGCTAATTATATAAAGGTGATTTCTGACTATAGAGTATGTTGCTCGTAAATCTAAAAGTTTAACATTTATCAGAAGCATGCAGTTTTCCTCAGGTTAATGTATATTATAAAACATTACATACGATATATCAGTTATATATTTATAAATGACATATATAACTGTTAAACTAGACAAAGTTACTCAATAAGAGTATTTTTTTAATGTAACCATGACAGTAATATAACTCTCCAATTGACATTACACCAGAGTACTTTTCCCCTTCTGGACTGAACCAGCTTTCATTGAAAAAGTAAAGTAATGGATTACTCTTACATTTTCAGTAATTTAATTAAAGTTACTTCTGATGTAATTGTGTTAAATACTCTATAAACTCTAGAAAAATTATATAAAACAATAGTGAATTTAAAATCTAAATTTAACGTCTACTGTTAAAATGTATGTTTTCTAATTTAACGCTGCCCCTTTAAATTCGTTGGATGGTTCATGAATAATTTATTTAATTTTATATGATTTATTTGAAAGAATTAAAAGAACAGTTTCATGTCTATCCTTGTATTTTTCAAACAAATATGGTGTATGCCATGGTGAACATACACTGGTGGTCAAAAGTTTGGAATAATTACAGATTTTGCACGTATGGAAAGATATTGGAACTTTTATTCACCAAAGTGGCATTAAACTGTTCACAATGTATAGTCAGGACATTAATAATGTGAAAAATTACTTTTACGATTAGATTAGACTACTTCAAAGTGTTCTCATCAAAAATCCTCTGTGTGCAGCAATGACAGCTTTGCAGATCCTTGTTATTCTAGCCATCAGTTTCTCCAGATACTCAGGTGACCTTTCACCCCACACTTCCTGTAGCACTTGACCTTTCACCCCACACTTCCTGTAGCACTTGACCTTTCACCCCACACTTCCTGTAGCACTTGACCTTTCACCCCACACTTCCTGTAGCACTTGCCATAGATGTGACTGTCTTGTAGGGCACTTCTCACACACCTTACAGTCTAGCTAGATCCCACAAAAGCTCAATGGGGTTAAGATCCATAACACTCTTTTCCAATGATCTGTTGTCCAATGTCTGTGTTTCTTTGCCCACTCGAACCTTTTCTTTTAGTTTTTCTGTTTCCAAAGTGTCTTTCTTTGCAATTCTCCCCATAAGTCCTCCTGAGTCTTCTCTTTACTGTTGTACATGAAACTGGTGTTGAGCAGGTAGAATTCAATGAAGCTGTCAGCGGAGGACATGTGAGGCGTCTATTTCTCAAACTAGAGACTCTGATGTACTTATCCTCTTGTTTAGTTGCACATCTGGTCTTCCACATCTCTTTCTGTCCTTGTTAGAGCCAGTTGTCCTTTGTCTTTGAAGACTGTATTGTACACCTTTGTATGAAATCTTCAGACTGGGGAGTTTCTAGAGAAAGCTGTTTCTTTTTTTGCCATTTTTGACCTAATATTGACCTGAAGACATGCCAGTCTATTGCATTGTTTGATGTAATGGTAAGTGGTTTTCTAGTAGCAAATGATCAATTTAGCTTGATTCCTCAAGGATAAGGTTTTGAGGTTGATGGCTGCTGGAAATGGGGCCCGTCTAGATTTGATCAAAAATATTAATTTTTTTTCAAGTGCTGTTTTTTACATCAGTAATATCCTGACAATGCTTTGTGATTAGTTAAATGCCAACTTGGTGAATTAAAGTACCAATTTCCTTCCGAAACAGCAAAATCTGTACATTATTCCAAACTTTTGGCCGCCAGTGTATACAGTAATATAGGGCCAATTAATGGTGATATAGGCCTATTCGTCGGTACTGAAGCCCTTGGTACTCTCACATAAATAAAATGAATTAAAAAAAAAACATGATTTGATCCCATGGTATTTCTGATGTAGTGTGAGTACACTTTTTTTGTAAGTGTGATTCACATACCATGCTATTTATATGGTACTACAAGGTATTTTAAGGAATACCATGGTGCATGTACAAAAGCATGATATTATTATGGTCCAAAAATAAATAATACCCCCCAAAGTCAAAAATACCATTATACTTTTTTGTCAGTGAAAGGAGAAAATCTGTTAAAATTGGTGTATGGCGGCCCCGTGTGGTTTGTAATGGAACTGTGTGTGTGCGTGTGTGTGTAAATGGCTTCCTGCCACTGAAAATCTGTTGCGCTTGGTGTATGGCGGCCCCGTGTGGTTGGGAATGGAACTGCTTGTGTGCATGTGTGTGTATGTGTGTGTAAATGGCTCCTCCTGCCACTGAAAATCGAAATCGGAGCTCTAGTATCGGAGCGTTTGGACAGTAAAAACAGCTTCCTCGGAGCTCAGACCGAGCAGATTCCCAGTGCAATGCACGTTAGGCGTTTATTTACATTTTCTGAACCCACGACAGAGTAAAGATCCAAAGGAACGGGCTGCAGCGGTGTGTGTTTTAACCAGAAACCCGTCAAATGAACTCCGTCAGAGCGACCAACCGCAGACCGCGGCGAGTGTCGAGGCCGCGCCCGGTTCCGCCGGACAGAAACAACGCAGAAAGAGGTGAGTATTTCTCGAACACACTCCAAACCGAGCTTGATCCACGCCGAATACCGATCCTAAAGGGTAAATGTGTTGATTCCTGGTGTTTCGTGCGTTGATTTGTGTTTTTCGAGGCGTTTCATGCGTCAGGAAACACCGAGGCTTCTGATCTCCCCGCAGGCCGCGCTTTGTTTGGCTTGGCTTTGAACAGTCTTCTTGTCTCCTGTAAACCTCATTTATCGTGTTAATTTATTTTCAGTAATTTTATCGATAACATATGAGGTGTTGTATCTGCTGCGACTCTAAATAGTTGCCTAAAAGACAATTGGCAGCGGTCATTTGTTTTACGACGCTATGGTAGTTAGCAGCACAACAACATAATATCACACATATAACATAAATCCATATAAACATCACTGTCAGAGCCGTTAGCCATTTGAATAGAGATTAAACAACGTAATCATGTCGTTTTATGGCATTTAGGATTGTATATACTTAACAGAGCAGTACAAAATATTACCATGGTAATACCATGTTTTTGTAAACCTTTTATGGTAGCACAAAGGGATTCTTTAAAACACATTGGGTTACCATGTTAATACCATTATATATGAATTTGGAAGTAACTCAGTACCATAGTACTACAGTGTTTTTGATATGTACCATAGTATTTTTTGTGGTACATTGGAGTGACTTGTAAAAACCATGGTATATGAATGTGGTACCATGGTACCATAAGGGCTTGATTTCTAACGTCTTCATGGTTTAATTTGTCAGCTGTGTTTGTGCTTGTAAACTTGACATCCTCAGTAACTCGTTTATAGTTTGTGTTGTTGGTGTTGATTTGCTTTAATTGGGCGATTCATCGTTTTTAATGACAAGTTTGCAGTTTTAGGCTAGTTGTAAAGCATCAGACAGCTCTGTTACTGGTTTGTTGGGTTATAAACCCCTCTGATATAGGCCTACTGTTAAAAGTCATACAAATTCACACTAACGAGGACCAGGCTTTATGTTGTATGTATGCTTTTACATATCTAGTGTTGGCTTTTATAGCTATGACCAATTGAATGTATTGTCAGTTAGTTAGTTAACCATCCAACCATCCAATGCACAGGTGTTTACAAATGTTGTCCAAATTCTTTCACACCTCTACACCTTTTGGTTAGACAACCACAAGCCATAACAGTTTGCCAATTTGGCATGCAAATCTAACAGCAGGCAGTTTGTTTGAGTTTCTGGTAATCAAACTCAAGAGCTTGTTAAAAGAACCACATCTTGACTGTATAATTGGGGTGTAGTCATGGGGTAGGGCTGAAACGATTAGTCGACATTAGTCGACTGTCAAACAAGACAGTTCGATGTAGGCTTTTCAGAGAGACTTAAATGAAAAGTTGATGCAGTGCCATCTACATTAGACCCGACAGTAATGTCGCATCAGACAAGTGTGAGTCTCCATGCTGATTGTATTGCTTCATGTGTTACAGATGGTTAGATATGTACAGAGTATTTGAATGTTTTCACCAAAATTTCCAAGCTTATTATTAGAACTATTCTAGATGTTATGGACAACGTCGACAATAAAAAAAATTGTTGACAAATATTTTCGTTATCAGATAGTTGTTTGATGTCATTTAACGTAACATGAGATCACATTAACCTACAATGATGAGAGCAGCACGTGTCTGACTGAGGTGAGGAAGAATTGCACAGATCACAGTCCAGATGCTCTCTAAACTTTCCAAACAGCTTCAGGCGATCACAAAGTATGTATCCAAAAATACCAAATAAGTAAATACAGAAGCACTCTGGTTGTGGACCAAGCGGAGCCGGAGCTCTTTAAAGGAAACGCCCCAGTGTTGCATCTTAAATGCAAATATATTTAGTGCATTATAGCTTTATTGAAGTTCAAATCATATGGAAGCAGGTCATGTTAATAACTACAAACTCTGAAACTGGCATTTCTCTGTGCGGTCAGCGCCTCTTCTATGAGTTGCATGACTGTCCTGATCTAAGGGGGAGAGATTGAAACTGCATCGGCTGATGCGCACTCTGTCACGGGACGCTCGTCACTCGAGCACGCACGCTTGCCGCAGCTAGACTATAACGTGATGGCTCGTGACTTATTGAATCATAATATATGTGCATTTCTTATTGTGAAGAATATTGCCAATTTGCAGCTTTAGTAAGAAGAGAGAGTTTGTTTTCTATTGAGTTAAAGATGGATTGAAGTGAACAGAAAGGTGTGAGAGGAAGTCTTCACCCCATAATATACTGCAACAAAATACGTTTTTGTTTTGGCTTTTTTTCCAATCTAAATATTTAAAACCATGTACGTTTTCTTTAGCAGCTATACTGCATAAGAGATTTTTTTTTTCTGAGAATGTTGAATATAATATAGAAAATCGGGCCTGGGTAGCTTAGCGAGTGAAGACGCTGACTACCACCCCTGGAGTCATGAGTTCGAACGTGCTGAGTGACTCCAGCCAGGTCTCCTAAGCAACCAAATTGGTCCGGTTGCTAGGGAGGGAAGAGTCACATTGGGTAACCTCCTTGTGGTCGTTATAATGTTGTTCTTGCTCTCGGTGGGGCGCTTGGTGAGTTGTGCGTGGATGCCGTGGAGAATAGCGTGAAGCCTCCACACGCGCTATGACTCCACGGTAATGCGTTCCTGATAAGATGTGCAGATTGATGGTCTCAGACCCAGTGGCAACTGAGATTTGTCTTCCGCCACCCGGATTGAGTCGAGTCCTGTCCCGACTACGCCACCACAAGGACCTAGAGCGCATTCCAAATTGGGGAGAGACATTTTATTTCCGAAAAATCCTTTTAAAAAGATGCATTCAACTGAGAAGCAGCATATACGATATTTAGACTTGCTTTTAGGAAGTATATCTCGAATATAAGTATATTTTGTATTTACTGCACTTGCAGAAGTATAACCAATTGAAAAAAATACACTTATACGCTACAGGTCAAAAGTTTTGAAACACTCGTTCTTTATTATAATTTTTTTATTTTCTTCACATTTTAGAACTAAAGTCATCAAAATTATGGAATAACAAAAATGGAACTATGATAATTATGTTGTGTCTAAACAAAATCCAAAATAAATCAACACTGTGTTAAATTTTAGCATCTTCAAAGTAGTCCCCTTTACCTAGAATTTGCAGACATGAACTCTTGACATTTTCTCAACCAACTTCTTGAGGTTTCACCCTGGGATGCGTTTTAAACAGCATTGAAGGAGTTCCCATCTATGTTTGGCACTTAATGGCTGCTTTTCTGTATTATTTGGCCCAAGTCATCCATTTGAAAAACTTTTTTAGATTTATAAGGAAATAAATTAATATGGTGGCACAATTATATTTTTATCTACAAAACTAAATTTAAGCATATGCCATCAGATCAAAAGATTTTTAAGATCATGAGACAAATTTCAGTCGTGTTTCAAAACTTATATTTAAGATACATTCTCTTAAAGCAAGTCTAAATATCTAATATGTTGCTTCTCAAGTAAATATATCTTGTTTTAAGGATTTTTAGACCATTTCAAATGGAAAAAAGACAAAAACACTTGATAACAATAGGATTTTTTGCAGTGAATTTCTTTACTGAATTAAACTTAATGTATTTTTACCTTTAATTCAGTGAATGTCATTGAAGTATTTTTAAAAGATGATTTTGTCCTCTTTATTGTTTGTAAGAACGTTTAATACAACCGTTTAAGTCAGGGCACAAGCTGAATAATTGGTTAAGAGCTAATGATTAATCGTTGCTATAATCACAGTATAGTCGAATAATCAGTTAGATTAATCGATTATCAAAATAATCGTTAGTTGCAGCCCTATCATGAGGCTCAACTAAAATTGAAGGACAACTCTATTTTAATTAATTGCTGCACTCTCATTGGAAATATTATAGAAATGTTCTATAATCAAGGCGATGAGACAGGAAGTCATTAAAACACATACTTTAAACAGCCTTATTTCAGACTTCAGTGCGTATCGCTCAAGGTACACTTGTTTAGATGCATTGCAAATGTAATTTTATATTCATGTGCAAGAAATCATTTCTCTGTGACTTCAAGACTGGCAAAACGAATCAGTTACATGGGAAAATCGCAGATGCAATTATTTAAAAATGCCAAATATCGGCCTCTGCAATACGTTGGTTGACCACTAATGGTTATTACTAATTCTTAGCAAAACTTTATCTTACTGACATACTCCCAAAACATTTAGGTGATAAATGGGGCATTTACAGAAGGTAATTTTATATCAGGTGCTTTACCTCTTAATAAGCGATTTCTAGGTAGGAATGGGTAAAAATATCGATTTTCCGATGCATCGCGATCTTTGTTGGATTGATCTCGAAGATCGATCTTTCACTTTATGTGGCAACACTCTATAATGCAAGTAAATCACTCACATGCAAGACCAAATCTTGTGCTGTGTGACTAATAATGACTATAATTAGACACTGACTGGTAAATGTTCAGATTTCACTCACCAGTTATTGAATAGTACAAGTTATTAGTCTGCGTGTTGAGATTAAAAGTTTAGCTTAACTCGTTCTGTGTATCCAAAGATGAGATCCACGGATTCATATGTCATTGAATAGTTGTTAATTAAAAACGATAACAAAAGAAACGATGCAGAAACGATGCAGTTTTTGCGTATCGTTAATCAGAAGATTTTCCCAATGATTATCGATATATCAGGTTTTTCTTCTGATGTAAATGGGGCTGCTCGTTGCACAATAGCCTTCTCGACACAACTTTGGTAAAGTGTGAGTGGCAGGGTAAATCAAAGTCAGTTGTGCACTAGACACGTCTAGCGTACGACATCTAAAAATCGTACATTATTTTCTAAGAAGGTACGCACGCACCACTGGCTCGCCGTCTCCGGGGGCTGTTAAAAATTCTGCTGCGCGACACAAAGTTTTCCATTAAACTCCAACTAAATCATTATCAAAGGACAGATTATTTACTCTAGCCAATACTGGATTATATATTGTGTATAAGCATCTTTCATAGAGCCTACACAATACATTTTCAGTAATAAGTATGACCTTATCCGTGCTAGTAGGGGTGGAACGTCCCACTCTGACAATGATTAGATTACGACTCTCTACCTAATAGTTACAATGCATCGTGAAATCTGTTGCGGGAAAGAGGCCCAAGGGTGCTTGTCAAGCTCATTCACGAGACTGTTTGCATCACACACTGTGAAAGATAATAAATATTTTGTCTTTTCGCGGCAGCCACATGTCATTGTCCAATCACAAGTGACTGTATTGAACTGTTTAGTTCCCATCAGAACAGGCTGAAATCGCCCCCTCTTCTGTGACATTCACTATAAAGGGAATGAATTAACGCGCAAGTGTGAGTTCATTTTAGGGGTGTGACGTTTTGAATTTCTCACTGTTTGGTTTGTATCACGGTGTAAGGGTTACAGTTTTGGTACGGTTCGGTATTTGCTTTTTTCGGATTAAAAAAAATATTACTGCTAAATTCAAAGAATAATCTGTTTGGTAAACACATCACAAGGTTTGTCCTTAAAAAACAATCATTGTATTACAACACTAACCATACTTTAACCATTGTTTTTGTAAAACCACAATAAAAAATTGGTTACTATCATGGATACAATATATCGTAAAATCATGGTTACTATATAGAAACTACAGTATTACTGTTATAAAACCATGGTTAATTGTATCAAAACTATGGTGACAGTAGTCAAGGTTACTACAATATTACTATAGTACATTTACATTTATGCATTTGGCAGATGCTTTTATCCAAAGCGACTTACAGAGCCCTTATTACAGGGACAATCCCCCCAGAGCAACCTGGAGTTAAGTGTCTTATTCAAGGACACAATGGTGGTGGCTGTGGGGATCGAACCAGCAACTTTCAGATTACCGGTTATGGTGCTTAGACCACTACACCACCACCACAACATTTTAACTTAATACCTGCACTAATATGCTACATGCATCAACATCACTTCAACTTATATTCAATATTCGGAAGCTGTACATCACTATAAATGTAATAACCTTGCTATTAAAATGCATACGAAAAGGGATGTTGTGATAATGCTCCGAGTATTTTAGTAATACGTGGAAATCCAACATGAACACCCCAAACACTTTAGTTATTGTTTCATGTCTGGCCGAATTAGCACTGAGTGCCAGCTTAAAAATGGAAGGGAGTGTGTGCAGTTTCAGCTCACCTGTGGCTCTTTCCCTGGGTGATGTCGGCTTAAATGATTAATCATGTATCAATGTATTACTATAATGACATTAATCAAAGCGCATTATACGCTCGCGATAGATTACAGTCGCTCGAAAAAACAGGAAGAACTTGCGTACGCGTTTTAAATAAACCCTCATGTGCATTATTGACATGTATTACCAGCATTCGTGTCGAGCGATGACAAAACAGGCACTGTTTGCAGACAACGCATTTTGACCATTGCTGTTGTAATTGACAGCAAAATTTAAATTGTCCCAGAAAGGAGAAATGCTGGGGGGTTCTCTCAGTGTTTCATTTTCTCCACATGCCATTTTGAACTACACACAATGTGTCCAGAACTGTGATATCAAGTTGACCCATGTCAAACACAGGTGGAGCGTATCCATTCAGGTCCATTAGAGGAGGTAATTGTAACTGCGCGCATACTCTAATATTTCGTTGGACCGCCTTTAGCTTTGATTACGACGCAAATTCGTCATGGCATTGTTTCGACAACCTTATGCAATGTCACAACTATTATTTCTGTCATGAGTTGCATTGATTTTTGGCCGAGATCTTTTATTGTTGATGGGAGAGTTGAACCACTCCATAAAGTCTTTTCCAGCACATCCCAAAGACTTTCAATTGGATTAAGGTCAAGACTCTGTGGTGGCCAATTCATGTGTGAAAATGATTCCTCATGCTCCCTGAACGACCCACTCACAATTTGAGCCTGATGAATCTTGGCATTGTTGTTCTTTTCCATGACCATGGGAGATGTCTTCTGATATGGTTGTTTAAGAAATGAGAAGCTATACACTGCATCAGTTAGGGTTAAAATAATTGTTGCCAGCTGAAACATATTAATCACTGCCATAATGATCCAATCATAAGCTCTTAAGTATCTGCTTATTTAAATCCAAACAGCAACTTTTCGTTTGCCCAGGTAGTGTATATTTCGTAATCGGGAAAGAAGGCAACAACAATGAACTTGGTTTGGTCAAATGGATGCAGACTGTTTTGAATAATGACACCTAAAGCCAAATTCGGCAGCATCCATCCATCCATCCTGTAGGTTCGTGTGGTGAACTCTGCTGCATGAACTTTATTTAAAAGTGCGCTATCTTGCGTGCTCCACTCCATGACTGTTGCGAGATGGTCCGTGTAATATGAGATGGACACCTTGGGTATTAATATAAAAATAATATTCGATTCTTAAATTTCTTAATCGATGCAGCGACGTTTCTTTGATAGATCAATGCATCGATGCATTGATCCACCTCTAAGTGCTTCATACAGGGAAATTGCATAATAAACGTTGCCATTTCAAATTGTTCAGTTTGCACAGTTACACCGGTTTCATACACTGACCTGCAAACTCATTGTCACTTTATTAATTCTTGAAGCACAAAACCCTTTATAACTTTGGACTGTCATCAGCTCGTAATGTGTGTGTGTGTGTGTGTGTGTGTGATACCTTGTTCTTGCTGTGACCGGCTTCAGTAAATGTTATATTGCCCCAGTGTGGTCTCCCAAAGCTATTACGTCAGACTACATTGAATGGACTGCAACTGGCAGTGAATTAAAAGCACACAAATTAGGCTAATAATTTAAATGTCGATATCGATGCCTCATATGTATCAGTATAACGTGCCGATTGATATATTATGACATCCATAATTCTAATCACACATGAATGCGCAAATAAAACATGCATGTCATCTTTCGTTACATGCGCTCACTGGCTGATGGCGTTAGTCTTAAAGAGACAGTACTGGTTTAGCACATATATAAATACTTGTAATTAGTACAAATTATGCAAGTAAACTATTTTCAAACAAAAATGTAACCAATATAACAAAAACAAAACTAATGATAAAGTATAATTTGTAAAATGAATCTATTCGAGTTGTACCTAGAAGGGTTGGCTAGAAGGTTCTTTTAAAATTAAGAGCATTAGTTGAGAATTTATTTTATATGTTAGGAAAAATGGACATTGTAACAGAAATGTACCCATACGAAACGATATGGAAACGAAAGCTTGTGATTTGGAACTGAATTGGGAAATCTTTATCAAAACCCAGCCCAACTTCTAGGAAGACTAAAAGCTGAATTTACTTCTCAAAGCAGATTTTAATGGATTGGATGTTATCAGCAAAGTCCTTCTCTTGGCATCTTCTTTGTTGGATATTACCTTAACATGGAGAAATGTGTTTATTGCATTTGTGGCATGCTGTAGCTCACCCCAGACACTTATTCAGTTTTTGAGTAACGAGAATGATGCTGAAGTAATTCTCACTAGGCACATTTAGGTGAGTCTGGGACATATTTTGTACTTGGAAAGGATCCACAGAGGCACTAAAAACAAATGTTTTGAAATCTTTCTTAAGAAAACTGGGTCAAAACTGCAAAGCTTTAGAACAGGATGGCCCGGGATTGGACTAAGAACTGGCCCTAACTGAGGAGCATCATGGTGTTTAGTGACAGCTTGTTTTGCATCCAGACAAGGAAATTCTGTCATGATTTAGGCCTAATTACCCCATGATGTTGTTCCAAACCTGTAGGACTTCCTTTCTTTTATGGGACATAAAAGGAGATCTTTAGCAGAATATCCTAGCTGCTCTATCCATATCAAAAAAGTAGATGAAGACTGAAGCTCCAGAAATGGCAAAAAAAGCTTTCTAAATTAGGGATGCCATGGTGTACGGTGTTACCGGTTTTACCCTGTACAAAGGATAACACCGTGTGAAATTTCATACCGGGTAAAAGGGGGAAACATTATGAATGGAACTTCCATTATCAATAGAAAAGAATAGTTGCCTAATGAAGAGTTTGCGACCCATGATAAATTAACTTAACACATTGAAAGCCAGATGTTCTTTACAAACGTATCAAATTACACTGGCAGGAAAGTACACGCACTGGCAGGAAAGTACACGCACTGGCAGGAAAGTACACGCACTGGCAGGAAAGTACACGCACTGACAGAAGATGTTTAATTGCAGGTAGTGAATATAATGTGCATGGTGGGTAACTGTAAGACTTCTCAGATTCGTAATGACACAAGAAATGCTGTTAGACACACAGACGTGTACTTTAAGAAACACACTTTATTATATTTTTAAGAACAGATGACAGAAAAGCCGTCTATGTGCATATCTGATGTGCTGTTTGGGCGTGCAGTCTCGTGGAACAAGCGTATGTAAAGCGTATGCTCGAGGTGCTCTGAGTTCAGTTCATTTTATTTACACAGAGCAGTTCATTGTGAACGCAACTCTGCAGGGTCACTTTATATATAGATATACTTCTGTGATTAAATTATAAAAATACATGTTCACCTTGAACCATGATTTATATTTCACTGATTGTTATCATCATTATAATTATTCTGTTTACATTTTAGAATTGATTTTGTCTTGGTGAAAGACAATACTTAATATGTATTATAAATTTTCCACCTGCTGTCATGGACGAATAGTAAATGTGGGTATATATAATATTTTTTTACCACTTCATTATTTTTATTGCTTTCTCATTTCGTTTGAAGTGCAATTTTAATGTAGAAATGTCTTTGGTTTAAGTTTTTCATTTTTTAAATAAAATAATACAATTTTCAATGCAAAATCACTAAAGCAAGAATATTCACTGATCGCTCAGCCGGGGGGTTGACAATGAAATTAGAAGTTGTGATATATATATATATATATATATATTTTATATATAAAAATATTGTGAATATATTTCTTGCACATCCTTAGGAGGGAACAAAAATAATTTATTCACACATTCAAAGTCATTACTCTTCTGAAGCATCTAAACTGGGTTCTGGGATGAAAGGTAATAAAACACCAACATTAAGCCTGCAACAATCCACAAAAAGTGATGTATTTTCCCGGACAATGAAACACCCGACTGGTAGCCCATGATGTGAGAATGCACGGATGAAGTTGGTTCATTGCCAAAGAGATGTTGCCCTTCACAACTTTTAATTTTTAGTTAAAAGTTTGAAGTCAAGCTGCCTTGTGTTATTTTGTAGGCTATTACTTAACTAAAATGACCCCGTATTACCATATGCGAGCGTTTTTGACCCAATATTGTGCTTAATTAATAATATTTTATTATATTTAATTTAGCAATTCATTATAATATAGTCACTAAATATTTGATATAGATTTATTACATGTATGTTCCTTCCTCTTCATTTTGTTTGATATTGGTAATATTAGTTCCTCTTTCACTTGTTTCCGCGGGGAGTGTAATAAGTGCGACACACTCTCTCGTTAGAGGTAAACAAATGACAGGAGACTGAAGAGATGTTTCTAGACTCTAAGGGTGTTACTGTTAATGCTGTTTGCTCAGCAATCATTTAAAGGGGTCATGACATGGGTTTTTTTATTGTATTATTATGTTCCCTTAGGTGCAATTATAGTATTAATATATATTTTTTTAAGAAAAACTTTTAAAATCTAGTGATTTATGACCTTTTCCCACCCTGTTTCTCATCCTCTGATTCAAACAGTCTGTTTTGGGGGCGTTTTCCATTTAAGACTTCAGTGTTAACGCCCACTGTTATGATTGGCTAACGTCAGTGCCTATGTATCAATTATTGACGCTCCCAGCCAGAACAATATGCAAGTAAACTAAGTAAAAACACTGTGATTATTCATAATGAATGAAATTGCGCTTTAAAAAGTAGTTTAAAGTTTAAAATAGATTACTTACAGTTTGCGTCGTCGTTGTTCCCAGAATAGTCGGCACGGACTTATCTTTGAGCAACAGTTTTCTGGCAAAGCCAGCATCATATTGAGATTTGTTCTCAAAACAGTCATCCTTAAAATGTACAGAACAAACGCTTAAGTTAACACTGCCGTGACTGGGACGCCCGCAAAAAATAAACTGCATCCATTTTTCCCTGACGCCTGGATCTTTCGGCAGCTTATTCAGAGGTTTTGTTTGACCACAGCCAGGAACAGCACATCTGTGTGGCATCGTAATTTTCCTGTGCACAAGTAGTCTCTGTCAGAGCTCGCTGTCCATCGACTGAACACTTGTGAGGCGCACGGCGATACTGAAATGAGCGTAGTTGTCTTGCGCTTAAAGCGTAGTTATCTTGTGCTGGAGGCAGTCATATGCAAACGCTGGTACGCCACTTCTAACCGTCACGTCACTTCTAACCATGAATCCAGAACGAGCTGTATTTTGAGCTTGATTAAATAAATGATTCGTTTAGAATGGGGAGGACGTCTTAAAATATTAAACTTGCAGGACGTTTTAATGATACAAAGACCTCTTATATACCAAAAGATCAAGGCAAATTTGGTTTCTCATGTCATGACCCCTTTAATAAAGATGTTTGAATTATATCCCATCTTGTATTCTGCATTTTTATTATGATACCTGTGCCTTGCTACCGCAGATAATAATAAAAAAACGCTTCACTCAGGACACGCCAGTTTAGCGTAAATAAAGTATTTAGCGCACGTAAGCGAATGGAACTTGTTCTTGGAACTTGGAGTTGTGGAGCACAGAACCGCTCTGAAAACACTATAACAAATGCTATAACTTAATATATACTGGACAGAACAGTGCAAATAATCTTTGAAGAGAGCAGACTATTTAATTAAATCGCAGCCTTTGCCATTTAATAATTGCAAAAAGTCATATCGCGGTTTTGATTTTATTTCGATTAATTGTGCAGCCCTAGATAACATCTTGTCGTTTTTTAAACCCCATTCACCTTCTATACATGTCTGTCATGTATGTCTTTGAAGCTTTGAGTCTGTAGTGTGAAAAGAGAATTAATTGATGTTGGGGTGATCAAGTATTGTAATTGACTCTCAGCAGATTGCTTAAATGCTATTCCCAGAAACCTAGCATGCTGTCAAGCTTATTTTTGATCATGTATGATATCAATGCATCACAGAATGCAAACAGTTTATCCTGACAGTGGATCTGTGTTTTTAGTCAGTTTGCTGTTGTGTTGCTCTAGTTGGCGGTACACCGTGTTTGCAGTGGTTACTGGACTAGTTGCCCTGGAGAGCCCCTGATGCTACCAGAGCAACAGCGCTGCGTTTGCAGGATGTTTCTCACATTCGCTGTAGATCCTCCGTGCAGAATGGCCACCTTTTCACCTAATGGTAAACAAAAGACGGTACAGATTATAACACTTATTAATAACATCCACCCACGACAAGCTTAGAAAGATTAAGAGCGTGTTGTGTTACAACTGAGCCGAATTGCAGTATGTTTGAAGTTGTTGAAGTCAGTTGAAGTTGATGTATTTGATTTATAAGTTAAGGCATTGTAAGCACTACAGGTAAAGCTGCTTTGAAATAATGTGTGTTGTGTAAAGCGCGTATAAAAATGACTTTATGCTAATTTGGTGGGACAACTGATTTGAATATGACTTTGAAAATGTTCTGCTTTTTATGCATTCGAGGCGGCTTAAAATGCACCATATTCAAAGCTAGTGTTGTAAAAGCTGCCAGTGGTGAATATTAGTACCAGACGGACCTAAAGAAACTAAATTATTCACCTTGCTCAACACTGAAGATATTTGTTGGATTTACTTAAAATATATATGTAGCATTTTTGCATCATGCTTTTTAAGTAAATTCAAACTAATTCACGTCATGTTATGTCAACATAAGGAAACCTTGCTTGGATATACACAAATGTATCTGTTTATTCAAATATATGTACCTAAATAGATATGTCACACAAATAAGATTTAACAACTAACAGCGTGTTATTTACATGTACATTTATGCATTTGGCAGACAGTGCATTTATTTCAGGGACAATCCCCCCGGAGCAACCTGGAGTTAAGTGCCTTGCTCAAGGACACAATGGTGGTGACTGTGGGGATCGAACCAGCGACCTTCTGATTACAAGTTATGTGCTTTAGCCCACTACGCCACCACCACTCCAATTCAATTTCACTTTAATATTATTGTTTCTACATAATTTAATTGGCAAAAAAAAAGGGTAACTGATGTCAGTCATTAAACAATTCTTCCCCAAAACACTTCGGCTATGTTCACGTGTGCAAGGAAAAATTACATGTATTGAAAAGGATCCAAATTTACCAAAGGGAACACTAATCACCCTAATGGTGACTTTACACGAAACAACTAATTAAGGGCAAATAATATCAGCAGTACTAGAAAGGGCTAAACTCTTTATGATTTCTAAATTACAACTAATTAAATGCCCCAATAAGTTCTTCTGAACACATTAAAACAGAGTAAGTAAAGCTAAAAATGTAGAGTAGAAGCTATATATTTTCTTACATTGTTGTTGAGCCGCCGACATATTGATTTTTTTCAGTGTATAATGTTGTCTGCATTTATTTATTTGCTGCTTGAGATGTTCCAAAGCTTTCTTTTTTTCCAAACATTGAAAGAAAATGGTGACAGAGTAAATGACAGAAAGACAGTCCTACAGGTTTGAAACGACATGAGGGTGAGCAAAGGATGACAGAATATTAATTTGTGGGTGAACTATCCCTTTGATATCTGACTGAGATATGTTTTGCTTTCAGTTTTTCACAACAGTAGGTAGTTTCACACTCAGTTCTCAGAAAACTCATTTTGTTATAGTTTCAAATGTGAAGCTGGACAAAAATTCAACCGCAACAGGCAGTTATAGAAGCCCAAATGAAACATCCTGTTACATCCAAGCCACACGTCATTAAAACAATTAATCAAATACTGACGTGGTGTGAATGCAGCATCACACAAAAGCATTGTTTTTAGAGATGCACCGATTTATCGGCCAAGAAAAGCAATTTTTTGCAACAATCAGACTTTGCTGATTGTTTAGAAACAGTTGCTGATCAGCCCTGATTAGACTATTTCCTGTCAAAAAGGGTAGGAAGAAACGCATCAGAAAATATGCTTACAACTTGTGCTGTGTGTGAAAGAAAATGTCTCTTGTGTGGACTTCCGTTCAATTGGGTGACAATCTAAACAAAATGCGATTTTGCACATTTTGCACTGCTTGAATTTGACAAGGTGGAAATACCGTTCAAACTTTTAACATAACTCATTTGATTACTGAAATTAAAGCTTGACATAACAAGGATTATGACAAGTTTGTTAAAGTTAAAGCAGAGACTGTTTCAGCTAAAAAGAAAAAAGCTTCATCAACAGAATTCTGCAGGAGGGCGTGCAGGAGGGGAGGGCTCTGTAGTGCCCCCTTGAAAAGGGGCATGTAAGGGGGGCTTTGTACCACCCCAATTTTCACCTACAGTCACCAAAATTGGTACATATATAGTTCTCATAAAGCGAACAACTTTCATACTTGCAGACACTATCTCCGCCCAACAGGAAGTTCGCCATTTTGGATTTTCTGAAAATCTCTTTTAAATAGGCCTAGGGGATTCATGTGACTGAGACCAAATTTGTGCAACACCATGGCAACACATTGTAGATGCTAAATTGCAAACAGATTTTTGATATTGTGAATGGTGTCGCCATTGGGAAGCAATAGATTTATGGCGAAAAATGGAAAACAGGAAGTGCCTTATATCTTCTGTGTGCATTGTGTGATTTTGTTGAAAATTCAGCTGTATGTTTGTTAATGGGGGCTAATCACATTGATGTGGCTATTCTGGGCCACGGTCATAGTGCCACCAATTGGCAGCAGGAAGTATGGCACTTTAACAGACTTTGAAATAGCCCTCTTGATCTGTTGCGCCCCTTTAAATGGGTGTGTAAGACAGCCTCTGTAGCACCCCCATTTTCACCTACAGTCACAAAAAAATTGTACATATATAATTCTCACCATGCCGGACAACTTTCATAATTATAGTCAATATGTCTGCCCAGCAGGATGTCAGACATTTTTTATGTTTTGAATATTGCAGTCTTTGAATTTTTAAATACTCCTCCTAGGTGTTTCATGAGACGGTCACCACATTTAGACAACATTTTGCCAAGACATCGAAGATGTTAAATTGTTAACAGATTTTTTATATATCGAATGGTGTTGCCATGGTGAGACATTTAATTAATGCGATAAATGGGAAACAGGAAGTGTCTCAGATCTTTTATGTGCATTGTGTGATTTAGATCAAAATGTACGTATGAGATGTATGTTTAGTCTTGGAAGCTAATCACTTGGATGTGACTATTTTGGGTCACAGTCTTCACACCACCACCTGGCAGTAGGAAGTGTGGTTCTTACAACAGTCTTTAAAATAGACTTATAGTTACTCAAATTGCTTCAAAATTGTTTAGAATAATGTAAAATGCCAAAAGCACGAGTCCACATTGCATTGTTTTCAGAAAGCCACTGAGTGGAAATGGACCAGTTGTGCTTGGGCCGTTTATTGTTGTTGTTATTATACAAGTAGATGCTGTTATGCTATTATTGTTTTAATTAAAACATTATGCCTTTTTTTCTCAGTTGGGCCCCCCTACTTCAGTGCAAGTGCTATTTTTAACTTTTGTAATGTAGAGATGAAATCTATTAAATCAATACAAAAATCAGTTTTGCATATCGGTTATCAGACATGTAAACATGCAAATAATCGGTATCGTATTGGTTGTAAAAAAAATCACTATCAGTCGATCTCTAGTTAAAGTGTAAACGTAGAGTCTAGACATATAACTTTATGTGTGGATTAGAATACATTTCTGAGCCATTCAGACAAAAAAACATTAAGACCATCCTATTTATTTTTGTAACTAGGCTAATACCATTGTGTGATGTCTACTGTTACCTATTGAATTAGGGTTGCACAATAAATCAAAAAGCGAATTACGATTACGACTCTCACGATTAAGTCATCGTGGAAACTGATAATTACAGCATTCAATTTAGATCTACTCCTGTTGCATCAGAATGTGTTTTTGCAGTGGTTAGTATTCTAACCAATAACTAGCATATCCGTTGAGCAATGAAACAGCACTGGCCAATCAGAGCCGCTTGGATTAGTCCTCCGTCCTATCTGTAATGACAACTGATACTAATGCACAAGCTTTAACCCGTCTGAATATCCAGACGCTTGCTTTATGTTCTTACTCTGTTCACGTGGCACACGAAAATGAATACTGAAGAAACATCACCTGACACTTGAAAAGAAGCTGTAGAACAAGAGCAAAAAGCACTTGTAATTATTTGGATTCATTGCATATGCTCGCTTTGAACGTAGATGTTGAATACACAGCAAATGAGCAACACGACAAAACTAAAACGATCCCGTTCTAATCAAGGCACAGACGCGGTGTAAATAACTGATTTATTATGCAGATTAGACAGCTGTGTACAATGCATTAAAAATGTAATAACAATTTTGTTTTGTCATGTTAATAAGTAGGCCAATGTGAATTTGATTTGTACAAAATAGCAATCAAGTAATTCACTGTTCTTAGTGTGTTTTGGAGGTGTAGCCAACATAAAGAATATGGCATGAATAGCATAGTTCAGGAATCACCGTTATTGTAATCACGTCTGCTCTAATAAGACTCATTTGCCATGCAGCTGGTATTGGTAGATTTAACATTTTCAGGAATCGCACAAACTCTGATTGCAAATGATTGTTTTTAATTTTCAAAGTGCAACCACTGAGGCCAAAAATGATCTAACGATGATCTTACATGAACAAGATCACCATTGAAGATCTAACGGGATGAATGGTCCCCTGTCCCGCTACTAAATGTCTTACTGAACAGAGTAACTTGGTCGATTTAAATCGGCTGTTAATAAGTTTGAATATTGAGTATGCTATATTATTTACTGTACATGGACTAATAATTTAAGCTGTAATTTAGCAATAATTTAATTGATTCTATAGCATAGATATCAATTTAAAATCATTTGTATTTGCCTTACCTTAACAAACATTATTACAATACAATTATTATTAATACAATAATACAACTTTGCTTAAAAATGCTTAAAAGAAACTGGAGCACAGCTCATATCCACCATTGAAACATTGTAAACTTTTGAAAACACCATTGAAAACCTACTTTGTGACATCGGTAAATTAATATTTTAATCGACATTTATAATTGTGATTGCAATAATCAACAATTATGATTTTTTTTTGTTATAATTGTCCAGCCCAAGAATTAATCTTTTTTTTAATTATTATTATTGTGTCAGGATTGTTTCAGCAGTATGAAATGAATCTAATGTTTCTATTTGAAAAGGTCGAGTTTGACCCACAGCAGTCTAAAGTGGAAATCTGGTATGTGTTTGGGCTGCAGCAGCGGGTCGACACTGTCTTGGGTTTCAGGACTGTCATCAAAGGGATGCCACACGGCTAATTCACCGGTGTCATGGCCTTCCGATTCAACCTCTGCCTCTGACCCTGTGTGGTGTCAATTGTTTCTTTCACCACAGCTGCTGAGGAGATCAGGGTTGTGTTTGTAAGGGAAGGTTTTTCAGCAGCGTGTGTCGTGCAGTGCCTTGATGAGATTTCAAGGGATAGTTTATCCAAAAATGAAAATTTTGTCTTTTACTCACCCTCATGTTGTTACAAACATATGATTTTGTTTTCCGCAGTGGGACACAAGGAGATGTTTTGAAGAATGTTGAAGATGCTCTTTTCCATACAATGAAAGCATACAGTGACCAGGAGCTGTCAAGCTCCAAACTGGACAAAAAGCACCATAAAGGGATAATAAAAGTAGGGCTGAAACGATTTGTCGACATTATGGACAACATCGACAAAAACACATTTTCGTTGTTAAAGTTCAAATAATACGCAAGCTGATCATGTCCAAAAATGTTCCGATCTAAGAGCGATAGATTGAAACTGCACCCGGCTTATGCACACTCTGGAGCGGGGACACTCATCCCTCAAGCGAGCACACTTAATGCAGCTAGATTATAACGTGATTGCTCATCCATCCATCCATCCATCCATCTTCAACCGCTTATCCGAAGTTGGGTCACGGGGCCAGCTGCTCCAGCAGGGGGCCCCAAACTTCCCTATCCCGAGCCACATTAACCAACTCTGACTTGGGGACCCCGAGGTGTTCCCAGGCCAGTGTGGAGATGTAATCTCTCCACCTAGTCCTGGGTCTTTCCCGAGGCCTCCTCCCAGCTGGACGTGCCTGAAACACCTCCCTAGGGAGGCGGCCAGGGGGCATCCTTACCAGATGCCCAAACCACCTCAACTGACTCCTTTCGACGCAAAGGAGCAGCGGCTCTACTCGAGCTCTCACGGATGACTGAGCTCCTCACCCTATCTCTAAGGGAGAAGCCCGCCACCCTTCTGAGGAAGCCCATTTCAGCCGCTTGTACTCGTGACCTAGTTCTTTTGGTCATGACCCAGCCTTCATGACCATAGGTGAGGGTAGGAACAAAAATTGACCGGTAGATCGAGAGCTTTGCCTTCCGGCTCAGCTCTCATTTCATGACAATGGTGCGATAGAGCGAGTGCGATAACGCCCCCGCTGCCCCGATTCTCCGGCCAACCTCCCGCTCCATTGCCCCCTCACTCGTGAACAAGACCCCGAGGTACTTGAACTCCTTCACTTGGTGCAATACCTAATATGTGTCACTGTGCATTTCTTATTGTGAAGAAAATTGGCAATACGCAGCTTTAGTAATTAGTTAAAGATGGATTGAAGTAAACAAAGGTGAGAGAGAGTAGTCTTCGCCCCCATTATATACAAAATATATTTATGATTTGTTTTTGTTTTGGCTGGTTTTAAAAGTGGTCTATATTTCAGCTCTTTTGAAGCCATAAAGTAGCTTTGTGTGAGGAACAGACAAAATGTGTGTTGGCATTCACTGAAATTTGTCACACTGAAATCTCATTCGTGCTTCTCATCAAATCATTCAAATATGTGGCGTCATGAGACACGTGTGAACCTATATGGGTGTTTCTTTAACTTAGGGCACTTTCATGTTCCAGGGGTTTAAATTGTATTAAAACTTACTGATTTCACATCAAGACTGATTTGGAAACTTTTTACCAGGCCTTCATCATTTATTTTTGGTGCTTTTTAGATGCCCTTTATGTATAGAGTTTACTGTTTTGGCCTTGTGACAGACCTAGACTTTCAATATTAAACTATGATGTGCTACAGTTCAGATGAAACATCAAATAGGCGCTGGTGCTCCCTCCATTTCTTTGGTCCAATGAGACTTTCTTGATACCACAGTCATGCTAGTTGATGTTCTGTTGCAGGTACATCAGGACTGATGTACTGAAACTTCCCCTGCCCCGTTTCTTGCTCTCTCATTGGCTGTAGGTCAACGCTACAGTTGTATTCGGTCATATTTCACATTGCGCAATTTGGAATCGCAGACAGGTCCAGATATTTAACATTCTAGATATCTCGCTGACATCGGTGACACTTCTCTCAAATCACGTCTTTGATAGTTCATACGTTGCGATCGTCACTCATCGTTCATACGGAGCGAGCTCCGTTTTGCCCACGATTACAGGCTTTTGTCGGCGGGCTTAAAATTGTGTAGTGTAAACTCTGCATAAGATGTGCATGAGTCATAGACTCATTTTTTTGGTGCTTTTTTGTCCTTTGTGTGTTATTTCGTTGTATGGAAAAGAGCCTGGACATTCTGCTTAACATCTACTTTTGTGTTTCACAAAAAAGAGGAAATCATACATGAAGGTGAGTAAATAATGACAGAATCTTAATCTTTGTGAGAACGGTTTTAAAAGCTGAAGTCCTAGTTGTTCCACCTTTTGTCGAGCTGAGTATTTATCACAGGGAAGTGCGTGAACACAAGGACTGCAGTTTCCAGAGCTTTCATTAGGTTTGATTTATGGAGGTGTCTCTCATTTGAGCACCTTTCGCCACTTCAACTAAGATTATTGGTCTCTTATAACGGACTCGAGGGATTTTCGTCTGAGCAGGGAAATGGAAAAACATGAGCTGAAACTATTATGCAAATATTGATTACATCACCAACATATGGCTAATTCCATGTGTTTGAATACATTCTGGGAATATATTTAGTAGGTTACAAGCTGTTTGTCATTATCTCTAATGACACAATCTTTAAACTGGTGTTGAAACACATCCAGCCTCTGGGATTTTGTTAGTTTATTCAACTTGTCGTATGCTAGCGTTATGCTTGCCATGGGGTTGCATCTCACTTAGCATACTCCTATAAAAGTACTGAACTGGCAACGGCAAACCATGCACTTTTCAGTATGAAGTATTGGTACTAGTATACTTGTTTTAGAGTATTGCAGTGTCATATATTGTGTCTTGATTATCTCTCAGATGAGGAAGTTCCTGCCGAGATGGTCGCAGAAGAATCTGTTCAAGGAGCTCAGAATAGTCCGTACCAACTTCGAAGAAAATCTCTGTTACCGAAGAGAACAGCTTGTCCAACAAAGACCAACATGGAGGTGTGCAAAATCAAACTTTAGTGTTTGAGCTTTTAGATGTCCAGTATAAATAAATGATTAAACTCATAAGAGATGTTTTACTTATTTATGAACCAAGAACTGCAATTCTTTGGAATTTAATGCTTCGTCTGAAATATTAATTTAGGCCATTTGGAAAAGCTACAGCAAGTTTTCACACTTGAAATAAATCACATTGACCATGAATGTCTGTCTTGTTCTCGTTTTTTCTTGTTTTAAAGGGTGCTTCCACTTCAACAACAGAAAACTTTGGGCATCGGGCCAAACGGGCCAGAGTGTCGGGAAAATCACAAGATCTGCACGGTAATGGAAAGCTGTCTTGTATATTGTGATGACTTGATTACATTTGCTGGAGTTGTATGTTTTCAATAACACCATTTCTCTTCTGTTCCAGTCACTCCAGCAGAGCAGTACCTGCAGGTGAAGCTTCCTGATGAGGTGGTTTTAAAAATCTTCTCTTACCTGTTAGAGCAGGACCTTTGTCGAGCCGCATGTGTGTGCAAACGCTTTAGTGAATTGGCCAATGACCCCATCCTCTGGTGAGTTCCTCATTACATTTAAAATGATGGTTATATCAGTTGATTAAAGGAATGCACATGAGTGAAGACAATCTTTTGATGCTACTAATATGTGCATAAATAGGAGCACCATGGTATATGAATATGGTCTTCATTCAGTACTATGGTATTTATCAAAGTACCAGTGTATTACCATCTGATGCCACTGGTGTACTATGGTACTGCCACTATATTTTTTTTTAAGGGTCAATTATCTTGATCTTGTCTGCTCTGTAGGAAGAGACTCTATATGGAGGTTTTTGAGTACACACGTCCCATGATGCACCCTGAGTCTGGGAAGTTCTTTCAGATTAACCCAGAAGAGTACGAGCAGTCCAATCCCTGGAAAGAGAGCTTTCAGCAACTGGTAATGTGTTTCACCACAGGTGGCATGAGATACACTGGCTTTGTATAAAGTTGCTCACTTTTATATTATTTGTTGTGTTTACATCTTCATTTGAATGCATGCAAAGCAAAAGTTGTTTTGTCAGGACTTTGTATCACAATATCATAATTGTTGCGCGATTGAACCCGCACGTCCGCGATAGAGAGTGAATCAGCGGGATCTGTTTTGTTAAATTCTCTCATGCTGTTCGATTCGCTTTTGTCCAGTATTAATTTGATTGAAATAGATATGAATGTATTGACACTGTCATATTTTGAGACTACTTGTGCATTTTATGGTAAAAAATTAAGGAGTCAATACAAAGCAAATCTGACAATTTGCAATTTATCCCCCCCCCCCAAACCCATAAATGAACAGATGGTGTGGTAAAGTGATGATAAGGGAGATGTGAGTGTGTCAGTAGTCATTAGTTTCATGAGTGAGGTTGATGTGGGAGCATATTATTGACAAAATACTGACTGATATGTGACCTTTGTGTTTGTAGTATAAAGGCGCTCATGTGAAACCAGGATTTGCTGAACATTTCTACAGTAACCCAGCCAGATATAAGGGTCGAGAGAACATGCTGGTGAGTTCTGGGTCTCTTGCATTTTATAATCTAATTGCTCTGTTTTTCATGATTTGGATGAATTATATAGTTAATTGATAGATTCTGGGTGTTGTTAGATGTTGTGACTCAAATGTGACCCTTAAATGTGTCAATCACTGTCACACAACTGGAAAAGAATTGTCAAAATAAATAATTCTTCCACGCAAAGCTCATTAGTTTAACTGTTTGATGTTTATGGATACCATGCTTCTTGGCATATTAATATACACTGCCTGGCAAAACAAAAGTTGCATACTAGTCATACATTCAGTTGGACCATTTGCAACAACACAACATTTATTTCCATCCAGAGTTGCATACATTTTTGGCCAAGCTCTTGTATTGATGATGGGATATTCAAATCACTCCATAAAGCCTTTTCCAGTACATCCCAAAGACTTTCAGTGGGGTTAAGATCAGGACTCTGTTCTGGCCAATTCATGTGTGAAAATGATTCCTCATGCTCCCTGAACCACTCTTTCACTATTTGAGTTGATTAATCTCGGCATTGTCATTCTGGAATATGCCAGTGCCATCAGGGAAGAAAAAATATCCATTGATGGATAACCTGGTCATTCAGTACATTTAGGTAGTCAGCTGACTTCATTTTATTGACTCATAACGTTGCTGAGGCTAGACCTGACCAATTGAAGCAACCCCAGATCATAACACTGCCTCCAAAGGCTTGTATAGTGGGCACTATGCATGACAGGTGCTTCATGCGCTTCCCTTCTTACCCTGATGCACCTATCGCTTTGGAATAGGGTAAATCTGGACTCATCAGACCACATGACCTTTTTCTGTTGCTTTTTCTGTCGTGTTTTATGATTAGCCTCACTAACAAGTGGCTTTCTTGTGGACACACAGCTGTTTAGTCCCCATCCTGCACGTTGTTTTTTTTGTTTTTTGACTTTTCTTCTGTGAAGCTGACGGTTCACCACCATCCTTCCAGGTTTTAATAATGCGTTGGACTGTTCTTAACCAATTCCAGTGATTTCAGCAATCTCCTTGGTTGTTTTCATTGCTTGATGATGGCCAATAATTTGCCCCTTCTGAAACACAGTAACGTCTTTCCCACGACCACAGGATACGTCTTCTGACATGGTTGTTTAGATAATGAGAAGCTACACCGCATCAGTTAGGGTTAAAACACTTGTTGCCAGCTGAAACATATTAATCACTGCAATAATGATCCAATCATAAGCTCTTAAATATCTGCTAATTTAAATCCAAACGGCGACTTTTGGCCACGCAGTATTGAATTCAATTGATCAGTTGTGCAAATGTGTGTTTATATTTTATAGTGGGTTAAAATGGCTCATTCAATCAGATTTTACAGCCAGAAACATCTGTTTTTAATCCATCTTTAAATTTTTTCCTCAGTATTATGACACCATCGAGGACGCTCTGGGAGGAGTTCAGGAAGCCCATTTTGACGGTTTGATATTTGTCCACTCTGGTATCTACACAGATGAATGGATCTACATAGAGTCGCCGATCACAATGATAGGCGCTGGTAAGCCTACACTGCCATGTAAAATGTTTACGGTCAACATGAAATTGCATTCACATCCCCTTTTTGATCGTAATGTGATCTATTTACAAGTGAAAACATTCTGAGTGACAAACATTCAGACCACAATACAAAATGTATGGCTTGGTAAAAAGTGGGCCTTATGTACCTGAATGGTGCTAGGTATTTGGAGTGGAGGGGTTGTTTCTAATCACACATAGCACAGATGTGGTAAGGAAACCGTTCCTCAACTCTCGTTAATGTGCGCTCAACTGCCGATATTCTTAGAGAACATTCTGATTTAGCACTTGTTCTACATGCCAATGTAAATGCTTGCATGTAAACAATAAATGTAACAAAATACATTTATATTCATGCAATTTCAAAACATCATATTTATTGATGGAATACTTTAAAAAAGTTAAAATCTTACCAAAGATGAAAAACTTAAAAACATAAAATTTTTACAAATAATTTCATCCCGGACAAGCCCCCACTTGTTACATCCTCCCCATTTAGAAGGTCCACTGTTAAAAAAAAAAAGTAACATTATAATTGAAATGTACCAAAAGAACTTGGAAGTGAATCGAATGGAGCCTAGAGAGCTTGTGAATCAGAATCTAAACGAATTGGGGAATCTATCAATACCCAACATTTACAAACTATGCATATAAACAATAAATGTAACAAAATATATTTATTTACATGCAATTTCAAAATATCATATTTATTGATGGAATACTTGGAATTTGTGCTTTTTAAAAAAGTTAAAATCTGACCAAAGATGAAAAACATAACATTTTTACAAACAAATTAATCCCGGACGAGCCCCCACTTGTTACGTCCTCCCCATTTAGAAGGACCACTGTTCAAAAAAAGTTACATTTTAATTGAAATGTACTCAAAGGACTTGGAAGTGAATCGAATGGAGCCTGGAGAGCTTGTGAATCAGAATCTAAATCAATTGGGGAATCTGTATCAATACCCAGCCCTAGAAAATGCGCACTGATGGAATCGTGCATAATTGGACCAGGAATCTGTATTAAAGTATATTGGGTCAAATTTGATTTCATGTTGACTTTAAGCAGATCAGGACAGATCTTCTTGTGTGTACAGTAAATATTAATCGCACATATGGTTTCACAGCTCCCGGGAAAGTAGCAGATAAAGTCATCATTGAGAACACTAGAGATTCAACGTTTGTGTTTATGGAAGGGTCAGAGGATGCATTTGTAGGCTACATGACAATTAAGGTAACCGCAATAAAATATGTTTAGTAAGATATAAGTGATATAATGCATTACCTCACATGTGATGGTTCTATGTTGCAGTTTAATCCTGATGATAAATCAGCTCAACATCACAACGCTCATCACTGCCTGGAGATCACAGTCAACTGCAGCCCCATCATTGACCACTGCATCATCCGCAGTACCTGCACAGGTGACCAGAGACCTGCTTGCTACATAGTGACCTGTTTGGGTTTTATTGCATGTTGAGTAAAAATCTCAACCGAGTCGAGAGCCATGCAGGTCAAGCCATGCCGCTTTCTCTTTTTAAAATATTATTACATTTAAATAATTAATGCACAAGTGCCAAAATTATAGTTTATTTGTCATTAGTCAGTCTGTGATGTTTAGATCCTATCGCAAGTTAGAGTTCAACAAACCTCTTTGCATATGCTTGTGTACCCACTTTCCAATGATTGCATACATATAAAAGGAATTAAAGTGTGAACAAAGGCTGCTCTAGTTGTCTCTGATGCTAACAGTCATGTCTTGTGTTCCTGCAGTGGGCTCAGCTGTGTGTGTGAGCGGTCAGGGTGCATCACCCACTATCAAACACTGTAACATCAGTGACTGTGAGAATGTGGGACTCTACATCACCGATCATGCACAGGTAATAAGAAACTCTCATACACTATCACATTCCTCCTTTCCTGCATTCTGGAGCAGAGGAATCATGCTGTGTTCGATCTCTCTGGGTTTCTTCTGCAGGGCATTTACGAAGACAATGAGATATCCAATAATGCTCTAGCTGGGATCTGGGTGAAAAACCATGGCAACCCCATTATCAGACGGAACCATATCCATCATGGGAGAGATGTTGGGGTGTTCACGTTTGACCACGGAATGGTAAGAAAACTCTCAGGTTGATTTTCCTTTCAGTGTCTGCATGTTAAGAATATTAGTGGTTGCATCTTAATAACTGACTTTACACTAGAGATTGACCGATAATTGGTTTTACCGATGTTTTTTCTGATATTTACACTTTGTTTGATTAATCGGTCATCTGTTTTTCAACATCGGGTTAACTGATAAATGGTAACATCTGATGCATATGCTTAGAGACACTATTATTCTACTGTGCATTTATCACGAAACAGTGATGTTCACAGGTAAACTGACTTAATGTTAACCTAATGTTAATTTGGCAACATTACGTACTGTCGGAAAGCTGAAAGGGCAGCATGTTATTGACCAAATTAAAACTCTAGGTGAAGCTGAGGTAAATAGGTCAGAAATCTATAATGCTATTGTGCATAATAATAATAATAATAACTCATAATAATAATAATACACATTTTTATATTGTATTATAATAAAATTCAACTGGGCTCCAAAAAGTGAGCATTAAAACAGACCATAATATTTAAGTTGTTTTGAAAATGTGTGTGGAATATGTTTATATATAGTGTTATTTATACCAATATTCATATGTGAATGTTATGTTTTAGTTTTGCAATCTAATGATTATTTTGTTACCCTTGTGCAAAAATAAAAAGATTAAATATAGTTTCTGCATATCAGTTTTCGAACATGTAAACAAAAATGATCAGTATCGATTGTTCAATATCAATATCAATATCAATATTTTTTTTTTTACTCTAAGCTCAGATGGGCCCGTGAGAGAAAAAAATAATCATCAAAATATTAATAACTACAATCTTGACCAACACAAAATATGTATCTTTTGAAAGCTTAGAAGCTGTACACTAAAAACACATCACCATGATTGTAATGCATGCTCTTGTGTGTGTTTAGTAGAAGGCAGTGCACTCTGAAGCGTGCAGCACATACATACTATATATTTATTTAATTAAATCACAGCTTTTTGGGGTTTAATAATCCCACTAGGCCACACTAGTAGTGAACTGCTTATCTGGAGGTGAGAAACTACTGTCAAAAACACACAGAAACGCCAAAAATGTAAACGGACGTGTAAATTGGGGGAAAAAAAGAACAACTGGATAGTAGTTTACTGTAAATAAACATAATGAATAATAACAAAGCACTTCATTTGACAAAAATATCTCCTATGTTGTTTTTGTGCTGTCAGGATTTTGTATAAAAGCACTTGATTTGATTAAAATAAATTATGCAATGTTAATAATTAATTTGATTAGACACAAATACATTTAGATTTTTATATTAAATTAAACCATCAAATAGAAAATTTTTATGTAGTATGTTACAAAAAATAATTCTCAATTTTAATTTTTAAATCCAATGTTTGTGTAGAATTTTCTGTTTAAAGGTTGAGTCAAATATTGCATATTATGCGTGGTATACTTACTGCAAGCTTGGTTTATATATATATACTGTAAATATGCCATTCTGCACATGCAACACAGTTGAGGCCTTTATTTTTGACTTTCTGGCTCCCTCTGCAGGGCTACTTTGAAAGCTGCAACATCCACAGGAACCGGATAGCAGGTTTCGAGGTCAAGGCGTATGCTAACCCTACTGTAGTACGCTGTGAGATCCATCACGGTCAGACGGGAGGCATCTACGTACACGAGAAGGGTCGAGGACAGTTCATCGAGAACAAGATCTATGCAAACAATTTTGCGGGTGTGTGGATTACCTCCAACAGCGACCCCACAATTAGGTAGGAGATTGTCCATAAGTGTCATACGATTTTGACATTCTGTAGTAAGACGACTTTGTTTTTAGGGGAGGATATTTAGAACTTATTCAAAGCATTCTTAATTTGTTTGTAGCAACAGTTACCTAAAAGATTGTTGCCATGACAACTTGAGTAGTTGTAAACTTGTATCTTTAAACATTAGTTAATAATACCCCTTTTTTCTAACACAGGGGTAATGCAATATTCAATGGCAACCAAGGTGGAGTTTACATTTTTGGTGACGGCAGAGGTCTCATTGAAGGGAATGACATCTATGGCAACGCTTTAGCTGGGATTCAGATCCGGACCAACAGCTGCCCGATTGTCCGGCACAACAAGATCCACGACGGACAGCATGGAGGAATCTATGTGGTGAGTAAAGAGAGAAAATCCTAAACAAACCACATCCATTTCACCATGTTTAAATCCATTCCAACGGGTTCCTGAATTTCCCCTAAAATCAACTCTTAAAATGCAAAAATACGAGTCGACAGATTCTGCCTGGGCCTGGTCTTATCGGTCAAAACCAAGCATTGATGAAGCTCGTGGTTTATTTTTCTTAGAGAGACGTCATGTATTCTGATGATTGTTTTACCAAACTTTCAGTATAGATTCATCCCTGATTTTCTGATCTCTCTGGCTTTGTAACAGCATGAGAAAGGTCAGGGAGTGATCGAGGAGAATGAGGTGTACAGTAACACACTGGCTGGTGTCTGGGTGACCACAGGCAGCACACCTGTACTCCGCAGGAACCGGATACACAGTGGTAAACAGGTATGTATATCTGCATTCAGTCCATGCTGAAACAATAATGAATCCATGATGATTGTGTCAAATCAAGATTTATCATGTAATCTCAGTTTGTGTCATGACCTAATCTGCAAGAGCCTTTTTGACTGGGTTCCCACAATCAGAAACTTTGTAATTATGCTTAGCTCAAAAATATCTCAATGACTAGAATTTGCTCTCTGTGAGTCCAATTCTTTGGTCAAAGGGCGTTGCACTGATGTATGGAGTGGTGATGGTGTAGTGGTCTAAAGCACATAACTGGTAATCAGAAGGTCGCTGGTTCGATCCCCACAGCCACCACCATTGTGTCCTTGAGCAAGGCACTTAATTCCAGGTTGCTCCGGGGGGATTGTCCCTGTAATAAGTGCACTGTAAGTCGCTTTGGATAAAAGCGTCTGCTAAATGTAAAAATGTAAATGTATTATGTCTGTCTGTTTGTCTTCAGGTTGGCGTTTATTTCTATGATAATGGTCATGGTGTATTAGAAGACAATGACATCTACAACCACATGTACTCTGGTGTTCAGATCAGGTCAGTGGCATTTTTGCATCATGTAACTAGGGCTGCGTCCCCATTAATCCGGATAAATTTGAGAAAGGCGTTTTTGTTCTAGAAGGCGTTAACGTTTTTCAGCTCTAGAAAGAGTCCTGGTTATTCCAATCTTCCATTTAAGGGTAATGGTGAACACTGTGCTCTTGGGAAACCTCAATGCAGCTGACATGTTTTTGTAGCCTTCCCCAGATCTGTGCTTCAGCACAATCCTGTCTCTGAGCTCTGCAGGCAGTTCCTGTGACCTTTTTTTTTTTCTCTGATATACATTTTCAGCTGTGAGACCTTGTATAGTCTATTTTGTGTGCCTTTCCAAATCATGTCCAATCAATTGAATTTGCCACAGGTGTTCTAGTGGATGGCAGGCACAACAATGCCGCCATCTTGCTTGTTGTGGACTGATGGCTGCGTCACATGACAACAAATACGTTGTTTTTTTTATATAAAATCTCTTCCTCTCCACACTACAATGCAAACGTGCCATTTTCAAATTAATCCATTTGGTAGAGTGCTTTTGAAAAGCTCAGTTTTCTCCTGTCAAAAACACCTCTGTGTGGACAGAAGGCAAAAATATAGAGAAATTAATGAATTTTTCAACATAAACTTATTGGTGTGGACGTGGCCTATGTTTAGGAATCAAATTGTTTACAAAAACTGTACAGGGGAAGAGTAGCTTAACCACCTGAGACACCGTGTCCACATGTGTGGACATTATGCTTTGGCTTTGCTGTAGGCTGTGCATAATTTAGTTTAATTTAAACCGACTGATCTCAGTTCAGGCCACTCTGCTATCATTAAAGGGTTTAGCTTTCGACGCACTGAGTCATGTGACAAAACAACATGGCGCCAATGTCAGTTCGTTTTTCTTTGGGAGAAACGGCAACAAAACTACATCTAGGAAGAAACCTCATTATGTTCTTTACATTAAAACCTGTTTGAATCAAAAGAGAGTCTCTAGTTTCATCAGATGTGCCATTTATAAGAAAATCTATATATATTTATCGCAAAACGGCACGATGTTAAACATAGTGACCACATACGTGGACTATAGGCCAATTTTACTTAATTATCATTGAGGATCAATGCGTTCATACAAAAACTGGAAAATGTAGCTTTCAGAGGCTTTATATGGAGTTAGGATGAAGATAAGGTCCATTTCTAACTGTTCTGAGACCAGTGCAGACAGGCAGTCACTGGAGGTTAAGTCTTTTCCTAATTAAGGAGCATCATATAGCTTTCCTCTGCAGCTAAGTCCATTCACTCCTAACATCCGAGCAAAAGTTTAGGCTGCAGATGATGTTTGAAACATTCGACATGTTTGTCAGACATGGGGCAATGGTAATCAGTATATACAGTGCATTCAGAAAGTATTCAGACCCCTTCACATTTTGTTATGGTGCAGCCTTATGCTAAAATGCTTTAAATTATTATTATTTTTAACATCAATCTACACTTCATACCCCATAACGACAAAGCACCTATGTGGACATACATATTTAGGAAAACTATTTGGTATCATTTTTTCATGTTTTCTAAGTCACCTTTTCAGATAAAACATTTTTGGTGTTTTCTACATGTTCCTTATTAATCACTTGAAAGAGTTACTTTAAGCTTAAACATAAAAAAGCAGTGGAAATAACAATCACAACTGAAACAACTCGCACCCTTGTGCACGTTGGGGCTGCTGTGCCAGGGGAACGTCACTCCAAAATGTTGTTAACAGTGTAAAAAATGTCATTTCCTGTTGCCAGTAGGTGGCGCTATGACTATAACTGAATATTGGCATATAGAAGTGTTCAGGGCGGGACTCTTATCAAACATGTGACGTTTGGAGCAGATTGGACATTGTATGTTTGAGTTACAACAACTTTTTCATGGCGAAACATCAAACTATGCACGGACGCCGTTCAAAGAAAACTCAAAAGCTTCACATTTTAGCATCGCAAAGGCCTTTAGGTTAGACTGACTGAATATGATGTTGATCTGATTTAATCTCTAGGAGCAGTTTGTTAAATTACAAGGCCTGGAAATGGCAAAAACTGAGCAGAAATTGAAGAGAAACATCACAATGGCTGACATCCTGTTGAGTTTAGGATATGGTTCTAAGATACTTTTTTTGTACGTGTTGACGAAATGTGGCATGGGCTGCTTCGTTGAAATTTTGTAGGTGATGCTATCGAGCCATTTTGCCACAATTAATTTTAAAACCTGTATCAGATGTCAATTTTCCCCTCTTCTGAGATGTGTGCAAAGTTTCATGAGTTTTCAAGCATGTTTAAGCCTCAGAAATGTTTCATATCGAACTTTGTCAGGCCGCCACCGATGAAACTTCAACGCATGGGTCCAAGAGACTTTTTTGTAGGTATTTGCATGTTACACGTTTTCCAATTTTCGTACGTGTAGGTGAAACGTAGCATAAAGCGCACATCGTTGAATGTTTGTAGGTGGTGCTATCGAGCCATTTTGCCACAGCTAATTCTGAAACCCACATCAGATGTACATTTTCACCACTTCTGATGTGTGTGCAAAGTTTCAAGAGTATTCGAGTATGTTTAGGCTCACAAAAATGTGATTCATTTGGGAAAGAAAAAAATAAACGCCTAGAAGAGCCTAGGGACTGAACGGTGCTCAGGCCCTAATAATAAATGCCTAGAAGAACAATAGGGTCCTCGCACCATTGGTACACTGGCCCCAATTATACATCTGGAACACCTGCTATGACTTTCCCACCTCTTTCACAATTTAACCTGGAAAATTACTTTGATATTCTTTTGCATTCGTCTTGTAGAACTGGAAGCAATCCCAAAATTAGGAGGAATAAGATCTGGGGTGGACAGAATGGAGGAATCCTTGTTTACAATTCAGGTAAAATGTCCCCTCTTGCTGCCATCACCTTTGTTGTTGGTATCCTGTCATTAATAAATGAATGCCAACTAAAGCCTTTATAAGCCAAATAAAAAGGCTTATGGTACAGCCTTAATATCGGCATCTACGTGCACTTCTACAGTCATCTCGGGATGGACATCAATTACACTTCATCATTAAGCTCACAGTCCCTTTAGTTTTAAACATAACTTGACTTATACATGCTCATGATGTAGGACTTCTCAAAGCATCCCTTCTGTTTGTTACCGTTGATATTTGGCTCTGTCTGAAGCCCCTGTTCTGTGAACCTGTTCTCAGGTTTAGGCTTTATAGAAGACAATGAGATCTTTGATAACGCCATGGCTGGAGTTTGGATCAAGACCGACAGCAACCCAACACTCCGCAGAAACAAGATCCACGATGGCAGGGATGGAGGAATCTGTATATTCAACGGAGGACGAGGTGAAATTCAGTCAAACCCAGAATTGACCTCATTAGTATATTTCCATGATCTCAGTAGGTTCTGGAAGTTTAACATCATGGTGTTGCAGGTTTGTTGGAAGAGAATGATATCTTCAGGAATGCTCAGGCTGGAGTTCTCATTAGCACCAACAGTCACCCTGTGCTTCGCAAGAACAGGATATTCGACGGTTTTGCTGCTGGTACGTTTTTAAAGGAAGCTGATTCTGCTACACAACTTACTCTACTAACAAAGGGACAATTATCTGGCATTATGGCACAGTCAAATATTTTTTGAAAACCGAATTATTGAACTACAGTTTCTTCTAGCATGAAAAACTAATTCCAACTCAAAATACGTATATTAATAGATTTAGTTTGCAAGTAGCCATGAGTTTGAGTAAAAATGACTGGCTGACCGTGCACTATCCCTTAGATATAAGACTTATGTGAAATACTTGTAAATTGCATTTATATGATTGCTCTGTCTGTTATGCAGGTATTGAGATTACCAACCATGCAACCGCAACTTTAGAAGGCAATCAGATCTTCAACAACCGTTTCGGCGGCCTGTTCCTTGCATCTGGTGTCAATGTCACAATGAAAGGTAAAATGAAAACGCAACGATTGATTCATTCATTTAAAGATCAAGTGAAATTAATCTGACAGTAATCTTCTGTTCTCTTCGTAGATAACAAAATCATGAACAATCAAGATGCGATTGAAAAAGCTGTGAGTAGAGGTCAGTGCCTGTACAAGATTTCCAGTTACACCAGCTATCCAATGCATGATTTTTACAGGTAAAGTCTCTTCTAATCACCCTTAGAAATATTGATGTATTTGTTGCCTTTTTTGATGTAACGTTGCAGCTACTGTTTCATGACTTGTACTTTTTCCACACAGGTGTCACACCTGTAACACGACAGACCGTAACGCCATCTGTGTGAACTGTATCAAGAAATGCCATCAAGGACACGATGTAGAATTTATTAGACATGATAGGTGAGTCTCACATTCTGTAAATGTTACTTTGAGTTTACAGGTGAATGTCATGAAAACATGTAAAAGGTCATATTTCACAGCTAAATAAAATTGTGAAGAAATAAAAAGCCACAACATTAAAACCACCTGTCTAATATGTGTAGGTCCCCCTTGTGCCACCAAAACAGCGCCAACCCGCATCTCAGAGATGATTCTCTTCTCAGCACAATTGTACAGAGCGATTATCTGAGTTACTGTAGACTTTGTCAGTTCAAACCAGTCTGGTCATTGTTTCCATCCGCAGAACTGCCGCTCACTGGATGTTTTTTGTTTTTGGCATCATTGAGTAAATTCTAGAGCTTGTTATGTGTGAAAATCCCACAAATACTCAAACCAGCTTGTGACACCAAAAATCATCCAATCAGCTAGTCATGTGGCAGCGGTGGGGTGTATAAAATCATGCAGATACAGGTCAGGAGCTTCAGTTAATGTTCATATCAGCCATCAGAATGGGGAAAAAATGTGATCTCAGTGATTTGGAGCATTGCAGGGTTGTTGGTTCCAGACGGGGCTGGTTTGAGTATTTCTGTAACTGCTGATCTACTGGGATGTTCAGCCATTTTTATTTTTCAGCATTCGGTCTAAGATATATTATAATGGCTTGTCTAAGAAGTTGTCAATGGACACTTTTGGAGTGTCTCGGTTGCATCATAAACATACTGTTTATAGATCACTTAAATCACTGCAGACAGATTTGCACTCCAAGCTGTGTTTTCTGTATAAGCTGCGTTTTGTCTATACAGCTGGATTTTCACTTACTGCCCCCTGGAGAAAACAGGTGGTACTCCAAGCTTGAATTGCTCAGATGGAAGGAATATTCCTTATTAAGGTCCAGGGACATGATTAATTACTTTTAAAAACAACGCTATATACGTTATCAGTTTTTATATAATTAAATCAACAGCCTTAATACAAACAGCTGTACAAATCGTCAAAATGTGTGGGAACCCCAAAATACAATCGAAAAGTTATACTTTAAGTGTACATCATGGTAGTAATCGTATTACTATTTGTAATAGTACAAATAGTGTAGCACTATACATTTCAAATTCTTGTAATGACGAGTTTGAAGTTAATATGACTAAAAATTGGCTTTGATCTCTTAGCAGAAAATAAAATGTCTGATTTTGTCAAGTATGACCCACATACAGTTTTTCCGCTAACTGACACTGACAATCTTTTGTAATTGCATCTCCCATGAATTCCTCGTTTCTTGCAGGTTTTTCTGTGACTGTGGCGCTGGGACTTTGTCGAACCCTTGCACGCTAGCCGGAGAGCCAACTCACGACACAGACACGCTGTACGATTCGGCCCCTCCTATAGAGTCCAACACACTGCAGCACAACTGAAGCAGAATGCATCAGCGAACAGACTCTTTGTGCTCAGTCCAGTGCTAACGAGATTACACGCTAGAAATAATTCAATTTTATATATATAAAAAAAACAGAACTCTGAAAAAGGAATTAATGCATTATTGTGTACACTTGGACATGTTGAGAGGAAACATTTCTATTTAAACAAATGAAAAAAAAAAAAAAAAAAAATGTACATTCTGCTGTGGACTTGGTGACCCTTTTCCCCATACCATTTTTTGCAAGCGATTGTTTTAAGATCCGGACAGTTGTGATACTCTTGGCCGCTCATATCGCGACTCAGGATTTACGGATGGCGGATGTGGACCGTAGTGTGCAGTTCGAGCACGAGTCGAACGTCAGAGCCATACGAGCGTTACGGCTGCTTTGAAAAACCAGACCCAGCCCGTACAGACTCGCAATGCTTCCCATGCAACAGTCACCGCGCTAGTGTACATGTACGGAGAGAAAAAAAAAGACCCAGCACTTCAGTTTTGTTTTTTTAAAGACATGTTATTGAGGTTTGATTTTAATGCTTTCTAATGTAGTTTTGTATTTTTGAGCAAGAAAATCTTAAATGTACTTGAATGTCTTTTTATTTTATTAAGTATATTAATTTCGAGGGTTGTTTATACCTTATTCTTGCTGTTATTGTTCTCATGTCGCAGGATGTACGTTCTTTCTGTGAAAGAGATTTGAGGAAAAAAAAACATTGAGAAACACTAAGTATTCTCCAGTAATGTTTCGAGTTGAAAGGAGTGTTGACATGATGTACAAAAAAGTGCTTTCACAAGGCTGGTTGCGCAATTACTTGTGAATTAAAAATGTTTATCATCGCCCCTCTATTCTGATTCGATGACCGCAGGGAAATTTCGAAACAGTCCTAGAGTTTGTGGCCGTTTCTTAAAAGACGCCAGACTTGTGAAAGCATCGCGTTCTCGTGTCATTTCACTCTGAATGCTGTGAGTGATGCGACGTGCAAGAGAAAACGACATTGCTGGAGACGTTCAAAAGGCTTCTTGCTCATTTGAAGCTCTGATGTTTATCTGTACAGCTTTTTTGTGCTTATTTTTTGCCCCTCCATCCATCTGTATTTGGTGACTGTGGGTTCTCATACAGCCTGAATTGTATGCATGTTCCATGACATCTAGACTTAATATATTGTTAAGTAATCAATAACCATTATGTAGCTGTTAGTACTTAATCAAAAGGTTTAATTTCCTAGTCAAAGAGGAACATGTTACATTTTTAAAAATAAACTTTATTAGATCATTTCAGTAGTGAGGAATTTTTTCTAAGTGAACAGAAACAAAACAAACAAAAATCAAAGGTTTTCCATTACTGATGGCCGATCATTCGAACCAATGCGGCAAACTGTTCACGATCAGCTCTGGGGTCTTCAAGAAATGAGCACAATTTCCTGTGGAGACAATGTCATTAAAACTTCTGCAGATTAATTATAATGGTATATCAAATTCTACATAAAAGTACTGGAAATGAAAATGTTGGTCTATAATAATTGGGGGAAATGGGTGAAGAAATACTCATTTACACATCATGTTAATAATGGTTGTACTGCCTTTAACCTCTTCAACTCTTGGGCATTTTTGGACTGTCTGCAATTGCTCACATTTACACGACCTCCCAATGAAAAACAATACTGTATACGTTTACAATCTTATGAAGAATAGATTTTTCTTTTTAATTTGTAAGCATGTAATTCAGGTTCTGTTCTCTCAAACTCCCACAAAATAGTCTTATTTTAGTCCGATAGATGACAGTAAGTACTAGATGAAAAATGCCACGGCGCTCGAACGCATTTTAGCCCTCATAGATGTGCTCGTCCATAGACATTGTCTAATTTTCAGTTCACGCACCACCCTTGCCGTTTCATCGAATATCTCTGCATCTGAGTGACTAGAAGCTCAATCTAGGTGTCATTAGAAAGCCGAGATCCTCCCCTTTATGTTGATGTATAAATGTTTCATGCATTTCATCATCGATAGCATATTCTGATGATTTGTTTAGCATGGTTTTCCTGCTGGACTGCACATCTAAGATATAACATTAGATTATTCACAAACAAGTAAGTCATTTCTAATTTAAGAAAACTCCCTGAGGTAAAAGCAGATATAAAATGTGCTATTTGGGGCTTACAGCAGCAGTGATCGGTATATAAAGACATATGTGTTTGATGTCTTAAAGAAATTATATTTCGCTTTGTGATTCTTTCAAACTGTGGTATTAAGGCAACAAAATAAACTGTAGTCACATTTGTGATATATGATTTGTCTATTTAAGTGCTATTTGAAAGACTTCTTTTCTACCACATGACTGAGTGGTGCTAATATGCACAGGGAATGTTTTCAGGCCTTATTTTATTACTTCATGTAACAAATCCAGAAGTGATGGTTATCTAGGAAATGTTCAGATTTTAAGCTTTCAAATGATACCACAGATGCCGGACACACTGGTGGTCAAAAGTTTGGAATAATGTTCAGATTTTGGTGTTTCAGAAGGAAATTGGTACTTTAATTCACCAAAGTGGCATTCAACTGATCACAATGTATAGTCAGGACATTACTGATGTAAAAAACAGCACCATCACTATTTGAAAAATGTCATTTTTGATCAAATCTAGACAGCAGCATCAGTCCAACACCTTATCCTTGAGGAATCATGCTAAATTGATCATTTGGCACTAGAAAATTACTTGACATTATATCAAACACAGTTGAAATATATTTGGTTTGTTAAATGAAGCTGAACTTTGTTTTTGAGTTGCCACAGTATGCAATAGACTGGCATGTCTTAAGGTCAATATTAGGTCAAAAATGGCAAAAAAGAAACTGCCTCAAAAAACTGCAGATTTCACACAAAGGTGTAACTACAGTCTTCAAAGACAAAGCACAACTGTCTCTAACAAGGACAGAAAGAGATGTGGAAGTCCAGATGTACAACTAAACAAGAGGATAAGTACATCAGAGTCTCTAGTTTGAGAAATAGACGCCTCACATGTCCTCCGCTGACAGCTTCATTGAATTCTACCCGCTCAACACCAGTTTCATGTACAACAGTAAAGAGAAGACTCAGGAGGACTTATGGGAAGAATTGCAAAGAAAAAGACACTTTTGAAACAGAAAAACAAAAAGAAAAGGTTCGAGTGGGCAAAGAAACACAGACATTGGACAACAGATCATTGGAAAAGAGTGTTACGGATCTTAACCCCATTGAGCTTTTGTGGGATCAGTTAGACCAGCGTTTCTCAACGGGGGCGGTACCGCCCCCTAGGGGGCGTTTGGAAAGTGTTGGGGGGGCGGTGTGAACGAGGTAGCAGAGAGGGGGGCACTCAGGCACAAATGGGGGCGTTACTCAGAGGTACTCAACAGGCGGCCTGCGCAAAAATCTTTTCAGCTCTTCTCCTTAGCCTATGTCTTCGTCTTGCTCGGATTACTTCTGCCACTTCACCAGGAGGATATGCCAGGAGAGCCGCTTCCTAAGTTACACATGCTTTTAAGAGGCGGAGAATTTTCAAGCGCAAAATAGAGGCGCTTTCACCGGCTTTTTCTGTACATAACGCGAATACATAATTAGGCGCAGTTTACGCTTCCCCTCCCATCTATTTATGTGACACTCCCACTTTCCCCTTGTCCATCCCATGAATGCATGCATGACACGTAAAGCGCATTTTGCCATTTTCAATTACGACAGGCAATCTGCGCTTTCATCTCGGTCGCGTCCGTTCGTACATACCTCGCCATGGTTTTATGTGCACTTTGCGAAACAAATACGCCTGAAGTGGGCGCAAAAGCGTTAGTACATCTGGCCCTGAGAATTTTAATTGTAATGTGATGATCAGGTGCGGATACCTAATCGGAGAAAATCATTGGTGATGGTGAGTTTGTTTTTAACAGCTGATTCGGGTGACGTTAGAGCTGATCCGCGCATCTCTACTCTGCAATGTGTAATTGGCCGATGGGAATAATAAAGTCATAATAATATAAATATTGATTTTATATTATTTGTCTTTTTGCAGTTATTCACCTAGTATATTAATATTAACTTAAGTTCTCTCCCTCGTGTCCCATAAAATCAGGTCTGCTGACCTGCAACAGAGCAATAGCCAGGTGGTCACCCTACGTTACTCACTGTTATTCATCACAACGTTTAAGCCTCTGACAACTCATACAATGTTCATTTGAATCTAAAATAAAATTATGTCTGTGCAAATTAATGAATTCATATTTAAATGTTGCTAATAACCCACTCGGCTAGTTACCGGCAAATGATCTCCATAGCAACGCCTAAAAACAAATGCCGCAGCTGTCAGAGTGGTAGAAATGACCGTTTGTAGGCTATTCAAATTTGAAGCCTAGTATATATTGCCTAATTGAGTGCGCGAACGACCGCTGCTTTTTCATTGGCCATTTAGGTTAGTTACGTTATTGTTCAAAAATTTTGTGTGAGCCTGAATTTGTTTGAACTTCTAAATACATTTGAAATACCTTTCAAACAATCCATGTGTTTTTGCATTTTTTTCCAAACACAATATTACTCAACTTGAGGCTTTTACATGTAGTTTATACAATAAGAAACTTCTGTTTCAGTTTTTTTTTTTTTTACCAAAAACTCAGGCTTCAGGTATCAGTGTTGCAATTGTTTGGCTGTAATAGTATTTCTGAAGTGTTTTTTTTTTTTTTAGGGGGGCGTTAAGAGGATCATGAAGAGGTCAGGGGGCGTTTGTTCAAAAAAGGTTGAGAACCACTGAGTTAGACTGTGAGGTGCGTGAGAAGTGCCCGACAAGACAGGAAGTGTGGGGTGAAAGGTCACCTGAGTATCTGGACAAACTGACTGCTAGAATAACAAGGATCTTCAAAGCTGTCATTGCTGCATATGTATTTTTTGATGAGAACTCTCTGTAGTTGTTTAAGGTCTGAATTTTTTTATTCAAATTGTACTAGTAATTTTTCACATTATTAATGTCCTGACTATACATTGTGAACAGTTGAATGCCATTTTGGTGAATTTAAAGTACCAATCTTTTGGCCACCAGTGTATGTATTCAGAGACTTATTTTGGACCCGCAGGCAGAGTTGAAGAGGTTAATTTGTGTTGATGTCAATCAATGTAATGCATTTTTTGGTTTTTGCTGCAATACAGTACAAAGTGATTATGACAGACATGAGAAACAAACGAGACTGGGCCTAATTTCAAAAGCATTGTTTTGTTGTGAGTATCACCCTCTTTCATTACACACAAAAAGTCACTTACTTGAATACTCTGAGGGACACGGTGCTCCTCTCAAACTCTCTGGCCTTCTTATGGCCGGACTGGATGACCTCCTCTGGAATACAAGCCAGTCGAGCTGCATTAAAGCCATAACTCTTGGGACAAGCACCACCAATGAACTTATACAGGAAGGTGATGGTCTCCTGACTCGGGTCCTCGCATTCATTCTCCACCATGCATGCCTGAAAGAAGCAATGTTGCAGATTACTTCACTAAATACCAACATTCAAACAGTAAAAAGACTTGCAAGTCTGCTTTACAGTACTTGACCGTTTCTGAACTGATGGGACTCGCACATTAAAGATGTAAATTAGTTTTACACCTTAAAGGAATATCCTCTCATGACATCCCAGATGTGTATGACTTTCTTCTGCAGAAAACAAAGATTTTTAGGAGAATATCTCAGCTTTGTATTTCCAGGTGAATGGTGACCAGAACTTTGAATCTCAAAAAAAGCACAAAGTCTGCATAAAAGTAATCCATACGACTCCAGTGGTCTTCTGAAGCATTCATTTGTTTTGTGTGAAAACAGACCAAAATATAACTTATTTTTCACTGTACAACTTGCCATTGCAGTCTCATAGCACAATTATGATTTCAAGCTCAATTACATAGCAGAGCGCTAGATGGCACTATAGGAAATGTAATCGAGCTTGAAATCACGAATGCCAAGGAGACTGCTGTCAACATGTTCAGTAAACAAGGACTTAAATATTGATATGTTTCTCACACACACCTATCAAATCACTTCTGAAGACATGGATTAAACCACTGGATTTTTATGCTGCATTTGTGGGGTTTTTTTTGTTTAGCTTCAAAGTTCTGGTCACAATTCACTTGCATTGTATGGACCTACAGAGCTGAGATATCACACACATCTGGGATGACATGAGGGTGAGTAAATGTTCATCTTTAGGTGAACTGTCCCTTTAAGAGATCATATCAGTGTGTAGAAAAATGTGTCTGTTGTATAGGGATGCAAATAAATGTTACTTTAGTTTAAAGCAACTTTAAAAAGGAATATTCTGGGTTTAATACAAGTTAAGCTCAATTGACAGCATTTGTGGCATAATATTGACTAGTACAAAAAAAAAAAAAAAAAAAAAAAGCAAGAGGCACTTACAATGGAAGTGAATGGGGCCAATTCGCAAACATTAAAATACTCACGGCTTTGAAAGCATAGCCACCATTTCTGTATACAATTTTACAACTTAATTGCAATGATGGCGTAATGCTGTAAACCCTAAAACAACTTTACAGCTCAAATAACACACAAGTTTTAACAGAAGGATTAAATGTACTATAAGTGCTTTTATAAAACAATAAGCGTCACATTTCTGCCTTTAAACACTCCAAAAATTGGCCCCATTGACATCCATTGTAAGTGCCTCACTGTAACCTCAATTCTATTTTTTTTAAAGGATGGGGTCTAAATTAGTTTCTGTAGAAATCAACATGATTCTTGTCGATTGAGCTGAACTTGTATTGAACTCTGAATATTCCTTAAACAATACAGTAATTCAATTCTCCTTAAATAATAATGCTGCAGATAACCAACGATAATGATTCGGACTCGTCCCTCAGTTTGTAAAAAGTAAAAATCATGTTTACAGTAATGGACTTACAATGCATGCAAGACATTATGTAGTGTTTAAACGTGAGGCTTGTATTTTTGTTGAATCGCTTATGTTCTTCCATACACAAATATGATATCTAAATTGTCCTTTTATCAGTAGGACTACTTTTCTAGCTGGATGACCTTCTGGTTATAACCGATAAAATACAGGTGGGTGGAGTTTGCTCAATGTAAACATTTTCATTTATGCATTTGGCAGATACTTTTATCCAAAGCGACTTACAGTGCACTTATTACAGGGACAATCCCCCCGGAGCAACCTGGAGTTAAGTGCCTTGCTCAAGGACACAATGGTGGTGGCCGTGGGGTTCGAACCAGCGACCTTCTGATTAACAGCCCTGTGCTTTAGCCACTACGCCGCCGCCACCACTTAAACATTTTAAACACTTTGCATGTAGCTACGTCATGTTCCTTTCTGGCAAGTGCATCACACGAATGTTACAGTCTTTATGTGGTCATGACAATACTGTACACTACTGCAATAATACATTACTGGAAATGTGATTTTTGATTGTTCTTACAAACTGAGGGCCGCTGAAATTATTCCATAGACCTTAATTAAACGTATTCATTCCTTTCAAGTGTTCAGTTTGTTTGTTTTTTGGCTCTGTAACTTTTCAGCAAGTTTACAGTGATAATGTAAAAGATAAAACTGACCATGTGTCCGAGTCTCACGGCTGGATCTTGCACGTGGTCCTCCACCAGTGAGTGGTAATGAGTGGAGAACAAGGTACGGCAGCAGATCTTCCCGGACAACTCCTTCACCACTGCGCTCGCAATGGCTGTGCCATCGTACGTGGCCGTACCTCTGCCTTTAGTTAAACAGAAAAGGTGTTTAGACCATTAAAGGGATAGTTCACCCAAAAACAAATTTACATACACATTAGCCAAATACATTTAAACTCAGTTTATCACAATTGCTGACATTTAATCATAGAAAACATTCCCTGTCTTTAGCTCAGATATGATCACTACTTTATTTTAAGAATGTGAAATGTCAGAATAATAGTAGAGAAAATTATTTATTTCAGCTTTTATTTCTTTCATCACATTCCCTGTGGGTCAGAAGTTTACATACACTTGTTATGTATTTAGATAGCATTGCCTTTAAATTGTTTAACTTGGGTCAAATGTTTTGGGAAGCCTTCCACAAGCTTCTCATAATAAGTTGCTGGAATTTTCTCCCATTCCTCCAGACAGAACTGGTGTAACTGAGTCAGGTTTGTTGGCCTCCTTGCTCATATCGGATTGAGGTCAGAGCTTTGTGATGGTCATGCCAATATCTTGAATTTGTTGTCCTTAAGCCATTTTGCCACAACTTTGGAGGTGTGCTTGGGGTCATTGTCCATTTGGAAGACCCATTTGCGACCGAGCTTTAACTCCCTGGCTGATGTCTTGATATGTTGCTTCAATACATCCACACAATTGTCCTTCCTCATGATGCCATCTATTTTGTGAAGTGTACCAGTCCCTCCTGCAGCAAAGCACCCCCACAACATGCTGCTGCCACACCCATGATTCACTGTTAGGATGGTGTTCTTCAGCTTCCAAGCCTCACCCTTTTTCCTCCAAACATTACAATGGTCATAATGGCCAAACAGTTCAATATTTGTTTCATCAGACCAGAGGACATTTCTTCAAAAAGTAAGATCTTTGTCCCCATGTGCACTTGCAAACTGTAGTCTGGCTTTTTTATGGCAGTTTTGGAGCAGTGACTTCTTCCTCGCTGAGCAACCTTTCATGTTATGTCGATATAGGACTCGTTTTACTGTGGATATAGATACTCGTCTACCGGTTTCCTCCAGCATCTTCACAAGGTCCTTTGCTGTTGTTCTGGGATTGATTTGCACTTTTTGCACCAAACTACGTTCATCTCTAGGAGACCGAATGCATCTCCTTCCTGAGCAGTATGATGGCTGTGTGGTCCCATGGTGTTTATACTTGCGTATTATTGTTTGTACAGATGAACGTGGTACCTGCAGGCATTTGGAAATTGCTGCCAAGAATGAACCAGACTTGTGGAGGTCCACAAATTTCTTTTCTGAGGTCTTGGCTGATTTCTATTGATTTTCCCATGAGGTCAAGCAAAGAGGCACTGAGTTTGAAGGTAGGCCTTAAAATACATCCAAAAGTTACACCTCCAATTGCCTAAAGTCTTGACATCATTCTGGAATTTTCCAAGCTGATTAAAGGCACAGTTAACTCAGTGTATGTAAACTTCTGACCCACTGGAATTGTGATATAGTCAATTAAAAGTGAAACAATTGTTGGAATAATTACTTGTGTCATGCACAAAGTAGATGTCTTAAATGACTTGCCAAAACTATAGTTTGCTAATATGAAATCTGTGGCATGGTTAAAAAAAAATTAGTTTCAATGACTTAAACATATGTTTGTAAATTTCTAACTTCAACTGTACAGGTTTAGAACAAATTGAGGCTGAGTAATCTGAAGTATTCAACCCGTTTAAGTATTCAAGTTAAACAATGAAGAATTAATTACGAAATTTACCCAATTCATCAAGAAGTACAAGGGAATGGTTGGTGGCATGCAGCAGAATGCTTGCAGTCTCACTGAGCTCTACAAAGAATGTGCTCTCACCTAGAAAACAGAGTAGATGTGAGTATCCTGAGTAAAGTGTACTCATGATGCAGACAGACATTAAGAACCAAGAGGTAACCTACCACTCATGATGCGATCAGAGGCACCAAGGCGAGTGAAGACTCGGTCCACAGGGGTAAGACGTAAACTCTCAGCTGGTACATAACAGCCCAACTGGGCCAAGATCACCACCAGACCACACTGAAAGAGACACATTGTTTAGGGTTGCACCGATCTGATTTTTTTTGGCCAATACACCTTTTAACCAAAAAAACTATAGGCCAATACCGATAGTCAGAGTTTTACTTAGATGTGCTTAAATTTATAAAGGAACAAAAGCTTTTTTAACTGTTCTAACAATAAAAATTTCCAAAACATATAATTTCTGATATCTCAGAAGTCAAAGTCTGCTGGTTTCAAAGCATTTTGGATGTTTTCTCTCATCATGTAGTCAATAGGTAAGTGCCGCTTTCACAGCGGTCACGTGTATTTATGGCATTTTTTCCACATTAACACAAGAACAAAAATGGCATATTACATGTTCATAGGAGTGTCAACCCTTCTACATATTGTGACTATTTTTATTTCTGGATTGTGCATTCGAATTCACAGAGTTTTTACAAGTGGTTACTAATTAATTATAAATAAACCATTTTCATATCAGTGTTTTTATGCTCATTACTGATGGTTTTAATTTGGTCAATAACTGGCCGCTAAATAATTGGCAGACGATATATTGGTGCATCCCTGACATTGATATCAATTGTTTTTATTATGGTCCCAAAAATGATTTGAACACCTAAGTTATACTTGTACATGTCTGAATGTCATTGCATCACCTACAAAATGTCAACCCAAGTGGCATATCATTTAGAAAAAGATAGCACACTTTTAAAGCAAAACCTTTAATAAAAAAAAGTCCTGTTTACAAAGATGACAAAGTATTGTGGTTGTAAAACGTGTCCATAATGTGGTGAACAGGTGAAAACTTGTGTGAAACAAAGGAAATCTGGCTTCATCCATCCACTAAACGTTATTCAAGGAACCAGTTGATTAAAAGTCATTTAGCACAAAATGGCTCTGAAAAGTGAAGTTCTGATAAAAAAAGATGTTTTGCCAACTAATGTAACAACATTCAGACATTTATGAGAGAGGCTTCAGCGTCTAAATACTCCAAGACACAAAGAACAAATGTCTAAAAGGTCCTGCATATTGTCTTTACACTTAGTGTTAACTTTAGTTGGGTTAATTTGGTTGCAAACAGTACAGAAACCTGCATTTACTTAAAGAGGAGTCCAAACCACATCCTACTTCCTGCCCTAACATCTGTTCATTAAGTGGTTAAGTTTTCCTAAATGATTCTCTCATATCATCGCCATTACAAAAAAGCATTTGGGTGGCACCTTGTTGAATGACTACCGTATTAAAATACCATGGCATTTACATGGCACTCCAAAGAATACAGTGCTGTGAAAAAGTATTTCCCCCAAAGAACCACAGTGAGACCCATTATCTCCAAATAGAGAAAACTCAGCACAGTAGTGAACCTTCCCAGAAGTGGCCAAAGTTCCATTGGAAGTCACAAAAAAAGCCAAGGACAACATCAAAGGAACTGCAGGCCTCTCTCGCATCAATAAAGGTCACCGTTCATGACTCCACTATTAGAAAGACGCCGGGCAAAAATGCCATCCATGGAAGAGTGGCGAAGTGAAAACCACTGCTAACCCAGAAGAACATTAATCTCTTTTGAATTTTGCCAAAACACACCTTGATGATCCTCAAACTTTTTGGGAGAATGTTCTGTGGACTGATGAGTCGAAAGTGGAACTGTTTGGAAGACAGGGGTCCCGTTACATCTGGCGTAAATCAAACACAGAATTCCACAAAAAGATCGTCATATCTACGGTTAAGCATGGCGGTGGTAGTGTGATGGTGTGTGGATGCTTTGCTGCTTCAGATTCAGGGCAACTTGCAATAATTGAGGGAAACATGAATCCTGCTCACTAACAGAAAACCCTAAAGGAGAACATCCGGTCATCAGTCCATGATTTGAAGCTCAAGCACAACTGGATTATGCCGCAAGACAATGATCCAAAGCATAGGAATAAGTCCACTTCTGAATGACTCAAAAGAAGCTAAATTAAAGTTTTGGAGTGGCCTAGTCAAAGTCCTGAATTAAACCCGATTGAGATGCTGTGGCAGGACCTTAATGCAACTGAACTATATCAGTTCTGCAAAAAAGAGTGGGCCAAATATCCACCACAGCATTGTGAAAGACTGATCTCCAGTTATCAGAAGCGTTTAGTTGCAGTTGATTGCTGCTAAAGGTGACACAACCAGCTATTAAGTTTAAAGGGGCAGTTCATTTTTGACATGGGTAATATAGGTGTTGGATAACTTTTTTTAATTCAATTAAAAAAATATATATTTGAAAACTGTATTTTGGGTTTACTCAGGCTGCCTTTGTTTTATGTTACATCTCGTTTGAAGATCTAAAACAATTTAGTTTGAAAAAAATCATACAGGAAGGGGCAAATACTTGTAGAATGGCATTACAATGATACCATGCCTAAAAAACCATAGCATATAATCTTGAAAAACTATAATTTTAATAAAAGTGCCCTGGAAATGATTACCCACACTCACCTGTCTCATTAGGGTGGACTTGCCTCCCATGTTTGGCCCAGTGACTAGTACACAAGGAGCAAGTGCTTTATTGTTATCATGACACTCTTCTTCCTCACTGCCAGGGCAACCAATGAAGATGTCATTAGGAATGAAGTCATCACCGAAGAAGGTCTTTGTGACACAAGGGTGACGAGACCCTCTCAGATCCAGGAAAAGTGAAGACTGGGACCCATCCCCTGGGAGAACCATCTCTGGTCTTGTCATGGGCCCATCACCGCTCTGACTGTACCGTGACATGCTCAACAGCACATCTGCAATGATCAAAATGAGTATAATTCGTCACATTTAAACTCACAATAGCCATTTAGCCATATCAAATGTACAATTTTAAAGAAATGTTATGGGCTCAATAAAAGTTAAGTTCAATTGACAACATCAGTGGCATAATGTTGATTACTACAAGAAATAATTTTCACATCCCTCATTTGTAAAAAGAGTCAAATTACAGTTACAGGACACTCACTCAAGGAAGTGAAATAGACCAGTCCATAAACATTAAAATACAGTTTCAAAAGTATACAAAAGATCAAATCCGGGATTTATTGGCGTTACAGCGTTTACCAGATTACAAGTTTTATCAGTGTTGTGCCGTTATGACAACAAAACTGTAATACTAACAAAGTTTAAATATAAAATAACTATAAATATTGGTTTAAGAGGGTGCATTTAAATGCTTTAATTGTGCATTCAGTTGTACTCAAGTAGCCAAGTACATTGTCAAACCAGCCACATTGTCAAAATAGCTAAACTTCTCCAAAAGACAGCTAATCTTTTGGAGAAGATAACATTTATGTATCTTAACAATACCAAAATAACACAAGTCATTGTACATTTGAACCAAACAGGAGTGAAAAATATCAGAATAAAAATGTATCTTACCAAGTACAGCCATGCACTCCACAGCAGTTTGCCAGTCTTTGTAATTCTTGTCAAAATTGTAGAAAAGTCTTCTCATGCAGTCCTTCATTGCAGCGTCTCGTTTGTCCTCCCAGCTCTGAAGCTCTGAAAACAGCCGCTCGATCTCTTTGGTCGAGTACCTTTTCCAGCCTTTCTTAGTGGATCTCACCTCGTACTCCTCAGGTACACTCCTCTCGGAAACATTGTCGGGAACTTCTAGTTGGTAACGGTTCTTTCCCGTCCCCCAATAAGCCAGATTCTTACAACCCAATCTCTTCTTCTGTCGGTCCAGGTATTCCTGCAAGCCTCTCTCACAGTCTTTAATTCCATTGAGGGCCTGGTCAAAATCTGGGTCAAAGCCAGGTTTTGGAGTGATGACGCCTGTTGTGCGAGCTTTCTGATGGTCGAAAGCAGTGTCCCAACGTTTGAGCTCTGGCGAAAGGTCTGGGAAAAGCCCATCTTCATTTTCCAGACGCACCACCTGTCGTAGTAGTTTTGATTGGAAGGCTTCCGCAACAGGATCCATGATCGACACAACTTCTTTCATGACCTTGAAGCCCTCAAGTGCTGAGAGAAAGTCTGCAATCTTTCGCTTGCTGTAGACGACCTCCTCATACAGAACGGCACGGGAATCCGGGTGATCCTGGCCTTTCAAAGGGGTACCCATGCTGTGGATTTTACTCAGTAGTCTCTCAAGATCCGGAAGCTTCTTCAGCAGGTCTGTAACTTCGGTAGCTTGAGATGGTGCTCCCATCAGATCCTCAAGAGCATCCAAGCGATCCCCAACAGAAGATGGATTGCAAAGAGGGGCGCAGAGCCATTGCTTTAGCAGCCTCTTGCCAAAGGGAGTGCAACACGTGTCCAATCGTTCAAGTAGGGTACCCTCTTGACCCCCAGAGCTATTCTGAAGGATCTCAAGGTTAGCAAGGGTCACTCCATCCAGAACCATGCGTTGTCGTGTCTGAGCAAAAAAACATGAAGCCCCTCCGGCCTGCTCCATCTCCACATCCACAGGAACATACTCCTCAAAGTTGCACATGGAAAGCAGCTCCTGATCCACAAGGCATTTCTTGAGGTAGAAGATGCAGCCGCCAAGTGCTGAAAGGGCAAGTTCGTACCCCTTCTCTGGAGTCAGACTTAGAGAGTCACTCTCAGACACCATTGCTTTGAGAGTTAGAGGAAGCACAGATCCGCCATCATCATTGTCTGTCCCTGGACTTTCTTTGAAATAGTCTTCCTCAGCAAGGACCTTGAGGGTCTTTTGGGCATCCCAAAACTGTGAACCAGCATTGAGTCCTTCCTGTAGAGCAGACGCCAAAATAGCCTTAAAGATTTTGTGTGTCTCAGCAGATGGGTTGCCCCTCTCAAACAGAACCTGGGCTGGGGAATAGTGTGCCACCAGGGTACGCAGGCGGGAACAATGTCGGTCATCCTGGAACTGACCAACATGGAAGCGTCCCACAGAGGTATCGATAAAGCAGACTCCATAGATATGCCCATGACCTGTGCTGTCTTCCTCACTCTTCTCTTTAATACTCAGCAGATACTTGCTTTGAGTTTCCGATGGGGCACCATCAAGGACGCTGTAAGTCTGAGTGCCACGCGTGATGATTCTGCAAACTTCTCGCTTGACTACACGGTCGAACTTAGTAGGACGTGCCATTGCTTTACATCGTACCTCCATCATCTCGGGGGTCTCGGTTTGCTCCACGCGAGCCACTTTATAGCCCTTTTGCACAAGTACGTCTGAGAAACGTCCAAAGCCAATCTCAGGGAAGCCAGAGTGGGCCCATGCACCCTTCATGAAGGTCAAACCCAATTCGTTGACGCCAATCACAGCATCCATGTGGTAGAGCTCGTAGAACTTACCGACTTTGTAGAACAGAACAGCATCAAACATCTCAGACTTTAGTTGCCACCAACGGCGCATTCCAGGTGTTGTTCTGTTAAGAAACTCCTCAGGTACATATAGTGTTGTAGGGTCATAGTTTTCATCAGACTGACGTTTGCGCAGTGCATCCTTTCTCTGGCCGTCCTTAAGCCAGTCAAGTTTTTCATGGTCCCACACGGTGGAAACTCCATCCATTCCACCCGTACTGTTATTTTGACTCTCAAAGTTGTCTGGAGCAGAGAAAGTTGATAATCGTGACTTGGTGTTAGATGCCAAAGAGGGAAGAGCAGCAGGTGCTCGTTTGGAGGTGTCTGAGGAAGTCAAATTCTTTGATTTAGCAGGCTTCTCAGAAGTGCGTTTGCGCTTCACCGGTTTCACAGGGCTGTCTGGTTCTGCCTCAGGCTCACTCTCTTGCTCTTCCTCAGTGCCATTACTCACTCCATCCTCTTCCTCCTCATCATCCTCGCTGCTACCTCCTGCCTGATCAGGTTTGAACTCTTCACCAGAATCATCGCTGTCAGATGCCACTACAATTCTACGGCGCTTGGACTTTTGACCCTTTTCAGCTGCAGCACGAGGTGTACTTTGGCTGGGCTTCACCTTTTCCCCAAACTCTTCCTCAGACATTTCCTCATCTGATATGGTTGATTTCTCAACCTATAACAAAATATAACATTTCATGCTGCAACTAACATTATTAAATGATTAATATATTATTAATTATTATTTAAGTGAAGATAAATGTGTATAAATAATCAGGTAAAATGTTCCATCTAATGACAATTAAACCAAATACACAATCAAAAGCCACATTGAAAGTTAAAATTGTTGATTTATACAATTACAACTCTATGAACTTGCATAGTGCATTTCTAAGAACTTTAGAAATATGTTTTACTTTTTTGTTCTTCTCTAGTAAAAGCTTTCATGTGGAACAACAAGGCTCGACATTAAGAATTGTGATGTGCTTTTGTAAAATTGGTCATTCACAAGTTACTTGTCCATAAAGAAAAAAGGACATGTATCATTTACATGCTCAGGAAATCACATGTCAAAGTTTCAATTGTATGCTTTCTAGAATGATGACTGATGGCCAACCTAATATTATTATACCTATGCAATCAACTAGATTCTCTGGGACAGAAATGTAAACTGCTCTGGGTAGAAGGTTATTTTGTAACATGCACAAGGTAGTCAAATAAAGGAAAGCCTCCATTACCATCATTTACAGCAGGGGTGCTCACACTTCTATCTACTTTTCCATCATGTTATTGCAGCAAGATCTACCATACACAATATATATACACATCGTCATAATACCACAATTTCAGTAGTCTTTAGTGAAATTATGATTTGATACCAGCTTCAATACCACAACAAATAATAGCCTATACTACTACTGATCTTTCCTATATGAATAATACATTACTACTTTTATACTAGAGTAATACAAGTAAAGTTATCCAGGCAAGAGCAGTGAATGGTGGTCGTTTTCTTGTTGTTTTTGTTTTGACAGCAGCAGGTCTACTAGGTTACAAGTCCTACATTTTGATACAAATCATCTTTTCCCCCAAAGTTTACGTTCACTTTAGACATAACTCTCTCAATGTTTACATGAACACCTCGCCAAGACGGGCATTTTGGCAGTATTTTTAAATGCATTTGGCCGTTTAAGTGTTCCCGGACCGCACTCGCATGTAAAGTGCGCCGTGCACACACACAAACCTTCTGTCAGTCAAACATCGTGCAGTTACTAGATCGTGAGGGAATTATACAATTATGCGCTCTCGATTTTTTTCAACAGCAGAATAAGAATATAAACATTGCAATAAGTGACACAGGCCTCTACTATATTACAAATATAGCCGGTTATTTTTTCCCATTATTGACGTTTTAATCAGGCTACTTGTCTGGACAGGCAAGTAAAATTCTCTTTCACTTGCCCCTTTAAAAATCCTCTTGACCCGGACAAGCGTTAATATCGAGCCCTGGAACAACATTATTTGATAGGTACCAATTAACGTTAATGATTACCAATATAGTCTTGAAATATCTTTATTCATTTAACAAAGAAATGAAACTTTTAGATCGCCCAAAAATGAAAACGTCTTTCATCATTTACTCCTTTAAACTTTACGACTTCCAAAGAAGAAAGCACATCATACAGGAGTTGAACAACATGAGGATGAGTAAATGAAGACATTTTTCAATTTGGGTGAAATATATTTTTAACACTTAAAATGTATCTTTACTATGAATCGATGCTTATCCAGTTAAATTGAACTTTTCTGTGAATACATTTTTTTATACATCTAGTGCTGCTCACCTCCATATCCTCTTCATCCTCCTCTTCCTCATCTGAGGGATCCATGCATACTGGCATCTTTAGTCTCTGCTCAAGACTGTCCTTCATCGAAATATCTGCCAGCTCCATCGCCTTACGGATCACAGGCTTACCGCTGAAGAACACACCGCCTGATTTGGCATCTGTGCTATCAGAGCCTTGAAAGAACAATAAAATATATTTAAAAGGTCAGAATGAAATGTTTACCACATTTGCACAATACACGATATTTCAACTCTTATGGGGAAATGTTGAAAAGATAACATTCCTCTGTAAACAAACCGTTATTCACCTTGATACTCTCTTATGTACTTTGTGTTAACCCAGCCTCGGGTTGGTGGCTCGTCAAAGAAGTGAACATGAAGTCTCTGGTCTCGACCACGGCCCCTCATCTGCTGTCCGCTCAGAGGTTGAGGAACAACCATACAGGGCCACCAAGGATGCCCTTCCATCTTGCCCCATACCAAAGAACCAGCATTAAATTTGGAGGAAGAACTACAGGAGAAACATTGAACTGACATTTAACAGGTTGAAATCCTGAAAATGAATGAATATTTGACTGATGTTGGTCGAAGTCAGTGAAAGTGGAAAAAATAATATATATTATTTTATGGCAGTTTGACAGGGACATTTTTGTCCTCTAAGGACCTCTGAGTAGTTTTACAGATATCAGAAATAAACTTAAGACACTAATGAAAAGCATATAAGTGATATAAAAAAAATAGCATTTTACTATTTGCGATGTTTTAGATATCCCTTATTCCTTTATAATTGTACAGTAGTATCCATATAATTTTGATGTCAACCATTGTGATTGTGTTTTTTTTATTAATGCTCCTATTGGTCAGTTTAACTTGTGGGGGGAGAATAACACGAGGCGCAGTGAAATTTGACCCATGATGCCCTCCTCCATACGATCTCCCGCCAAAACACACATTCCAAAAAAAAAAAACACATTTTATAATTACCACATTAATTTACCATATTTTACACAGTACATTAAAACACTTCAAATCATACCAGCGTCAAAGTTCACATGCTTTTCAATATTTCCATGCCAAACAAAAATTGTATTATGCCCCAAAACAATGGTAATTTTTGTGTTAGGGATATTTATGACATAATCCCGGGATTCAAATTAAAAAGATCAGGACTGTTTCAGACAAACACACACACACACACACACACACACACACACACACACACACACACACACACACGATTTACATAGGCTTTGCAATTCTACTCAAACATGTTTATTTACTGTACCTCTCCTTTGCAGTGACCACTTTCCCTCCGAACAGTTTTGCATGTCCAGTTTTTGCAGGTTTTTGAGATTTAACAGGTTTTGGAGCAGTTTTCTTGCTGTTGACTTTAGCCTCTTCTTTAGGCGAGGTGTTAGACGTTCTCACTGCTGAGGGCAGATCTGCTTCAACTGGGGATGATTTGGATTTGTCCTTCACAGCGGGAGGAGGCGACTTCGTGAAGAAATTAAAGAGGGAGCTTTGCTTTGCCATGACTCCAAAGGCTGTTGTGCAATAGAATGTTTAATTAATCCAAAAAACAATTGCTACATTCCATTCCAGCAATGCCAGTCCTGGCTGGGTTATTATGGAGCTGAGAGAGTTCGCGGGAAAAAGCTGCCACAGCACGGAACGGGAAGAGGCGGGCTATGTGACGTCACGTGTGCATGGGCAAATAGGATTACACCTCCCATGTGGCTGATATGTCAAAGTTTTTGCGTGTGTGTGCGCTTCATTGTAAACTTATTCACAAATACAACCAAAAATATAAATGTTCACATTTTCATAGTCAGTAAACCAAATAGAAAATAAGCACAAAAAATGCAAATGAACTAGGCTTGCTGTTATGTTTACAGATTAAACCAATAACAAAAACAGCAACAACAAAATCTTCTTATTCTTATTTTAGGAAATTTTATTTTCTCATTAGAGACATTTGTACACTATAAAGTATACTATTTTAATAGTACAATCTATTAATTCCAAGTATTCTGATACAAAATACACAAAACCTCCAATAAGTATTATAAAACGATTACAAAATAGATAATCCAGTAAACGATTGTGATTGGTCGATCTCAATCAGCGCGGAGAAAAGTAACATATACCACGTGATAACACCGTTTCCGCGTAAAACAAATACACATTAAACGGTTAAAATTATACAGACTTTAGGATGAGACTGTAAACATGTATTAATAGTTTTATAAATAGTTTTTCCTCTTACATTTCACGATGCAGTATATTCAGAATTATGCGATGGGCCTGGCAAAGAAAGCGGTTAAAAAATATCATTATGTTGTGGTTTCCCCTTTGGCACCAGCAGGGCGCAGCTTTCGCCTATTTTAAACCCCACACCAAATCTGCCAAAGTGGCAGGACATTTGAACGTGCTTGAAAGAAAAAATTGACAAAATCATAGTAGACTTACACGCATTAGACCTGCTCTCTTTTGTTACTATTTTTACTGATTTTTAGAAAAGTCATCAAAACTGTGAAATAACACAAATATAAGTATGGAAACTATAAAGTGACCAAAACATATTAAGCAAATCAGAGCTATCTTATATTTGAGCTTCAAGTAGCCACACTTTGTCTAGATTGTTCAGATTTTATTTAATTTTTTTATTCAGTTCAGTCACCATTTCTGCAGAATATATCTTTATTAGGTAACAAATTAGCCTCTTTATTTGTCATTAAATCATCTAATTCGTTAAAATAAGAAAACAAGGTTTTTCACGACCGAAACAATGGCTCAAAAGCATGTATTCGTTTACAAACGACACACTGACTGGGATGCTTTTAAAGTGAATCCATGTACCTTCCGTTCATTCCATATCCGTATTGAAACCATATATTCATTTATCATTGAATATATAATTTATATAGCAATTATTTGCCTTGCTAAATTATTCACAAAAACAGTTTTTTTTTCCCCTTTTAAAAAAATGCATTATGAATTTTATTGAAGACATTTTGAAAAATGACCTAATTACTGATTTTCAGGGGCGTGGGTCATTTTATAAAAATTCTATTCATTAATTTGGTTAGACAATTTTTTATGATACAATTTAATTCAACTTTAAGACCTGGAATTCTGAGAAAATAAAACAAAAAACATGGAATTTGGAAAAAAATACAACTGGATTTCTGGAAAAATGTATTTCATAGGGCTCTACACTTGAAAGTGGAGATTTATAGTAAAAGAGGACTTAAAATATATCTGTTTCTCACCCACACCTATCATCTCACTTTTAAAGACATTTATTTTAAAGCCTTTATATGCTTTTTAGAGCTTCAAAGTTCTTGCCACCATTCACTTGCATTGTTCAGCAGAAGAAAAAAAGTCATGCACATCTGGGATGGCATGAGGGTGAGTAAATGACGAGAGAGTTTTCATTTTTGGCTAAACTACTCCAAGGCTTCTCACTATTTTCCCTCACCAAGGAGTTTTTCTTTCGTGACTTATCAAATATTTTTCTTGATTTCTACTCGGCTAGAAAGTACTTTGTGTCTCCATTTAACCTTGATTCTTTCACACATGCAAGAACGTCTTTATCCCTTAATGTTCCATTTGGCAAATTAACAACAGATCCAATTAAGTAATTAGTGCCTATGGGAAAAGCACATTCACAAATAATTAAAAGACCCACAGAGCTCCTGGCATATGGATATGAACACTCCAATAAGCATACAATGGGTAAAAATAACACAAGCCCTGCTGAGTCATCACAATAGCCTGAATTAGCAACAAATCACAGTGTACTGCATCTTATGTCTCTGGTTGGATATTAAAGTATGCAAAAAATATTTAAATAAATCGGAACGTTTAAACTAGTTAATGATTACAATATAAAGGTTTATATAATTGTAATGAATCAATAGGCTAATACTTTTAGGTGCATTAAATATATATATATGTAACTGGTTTATGCAACCAGCCCTGGTCACTCTGCTCGGAGCAGGAATCGAACCAGCATCTCCAGCATGAGAGGTGGATGTGCTAACAAGGAGGCTAAAGGCTACAGCCTCTAGCGTCAGTCGCTAGTGCACCTCTTGAGGTCAGGAGAGTGAGATCTACACACAGCAGACTCCCGTTACACTTATACTGATGCAGACACAATTTTATTTGTTTATTTATTTTTTAAAGGATAGTGTAATTATATTTTGTGGTGATTTGGGTGATTTATGTGTATTCTTATTCAGTGATTACCACTTGCACTATCAGTTAGGATGTCACGATTCTCTGCCAGCAGCAGTAATAATTCACAGTGCTAGACCATCAGGGGGAATATTTAATTTCACCTCGCCCTAACCAATAACCCTTAATCATTGAAGCATAATTGCTGTTTGTTTAATATGTTTCCCTGTAGCAGTCAAAGTGACATATATAACGGCTGGCGAATGTTGTGTGTGGTAATGTTTATCAAAGAGAGTTCCCTACTTCCTCTAGCTGCAGTGTCTTCCACCCATTCTTGTTTAAGCATTTTGGCAGAGAGACTTATGACTTATTTGAAATGATAAAATTATCACTAATTGCAGAAAATGTCATTATGGAGCCAACTGAAGTTATGTACTTAACTCTGGGGCACTATAGTGAACGATATAGCGATGAACTCAATACCTCTACATTTTGGGTCTCTCCTTTCTTTGGGAATGTTCCACCTTTTGCATTTGCGGTTCCTAAATCATTAAGTTTGCGGAAGATGTTAAGGGGCTTACAGGAATAGTTCACCCACTCATGTCATTCCAAACCCACATGGCTTTCTTTCTCCCATGGAACACAAAATGAGATGTTTAGCAGAATGTTCATATTGCTCTTGTCCATACAATTAAAGTGAATGGGGCTGTTGAGTTCTAGAAATGACTAAACAGCACCATTAAATTAGTCCAGACCGAAATGTATGTCATCATTCGCTGCTAATCTTGTCCTTTGCCATAGCACTCAAAAATCATTTACATTCATCCACACTTGCCACTTCAAGGCCTGTCACACCAGGTTTGAACTCCATGATGATCTGGCATAGATTCCAGGAGGATGGGGGTAACCCCTTTATATATCAAAACAAGCCAGTACAACCCCCCCCCTCCCAATATTTATACAATGGAAACAATGTTCAAGTCAAATCCACACCCTTGAGTCACGTAAACAATGAAGTGACCCCGTTTCCATGTGGTATTAAGATGCATTTCTGGTGATCCGAATCGGATCACAAAAACCACATACGAATGTGGCCAAAAACGCATATGAAAGCATCACATTTGAGGCGCAGATTCTAATCCGGCCTGTTTGCATCCTGGCAGCAGTGAAGCACCGCCCCTCACCAGTCAATCAACCACTGCGCTCAAACAAAAGTTTAAAGTTTGCCGGTTACGAGCAGGTTTGAAAGGAAATATCCATTTGTTCGGAAAATGTAAAAAAAGTGTACACATACTGTACGCAATCACGGATCTACTTTAATAAGTCTGATATGAACACAGATGAGAAGCAGGAACACCTGAAGCTCCTTTTTTCTTTATTTTCTCCCAATTTGGAATGTCCAATTCCCAATTTGCTCCAAGTCCTCATGGTGGCGTAGAGACTCACCTCAATCCGGGTGGTGGAGGATGAACAGGACTCGAACCTAGGTCTCCGGTGTGGGAAGTGGGTGCTCTAACAAGGAGGCTAAAGGCTACAGCCTCAAGTGTTAGTCGCTAGTGCACCTGTTGAGGTCAGGAGAGTGAGATCTACACACTCCACAGCTATCTACCAGCTGGCTCCCGTTACACTCACCCCCCTAAACCTCACTCCCATCTGGGTCACGGCACCAATGTGACGCTCTTGTTCTACCCGCTCCATACGGGACTCGAACCTAGGTCTCCGGCGTGGGAGGCGGGTGCTCTAACAAGGAGGCTAAAGGCTACCGCCTCTAGTGTCAGTCGCTAGTGCACCTCTTGAGGTCAGGAGAGTGAGGTTTACACACTGCACAGCTACCTACCAGCAGACTCCCGTTACATATGCATATGCATGTCTTGTCTCTCGTATGGATTGAAAACATCTCCCTTACCACACACACACACAAACACACACACCACAGCAAAATCAAAGAGATGTTTAATTTGAGCAAGAGAGTGAAGTGACTGAGCGCTAATCTGTCCATTAATTGGAGATCTGAGGGTTGGGTGACTCGGCAGAAAGAGGGTAATTAGGCATCAGCACCTGGGGCTGCGGACGAGGCTCTTTCAACCCTTTGTTGATGTATGGAGCTTTGGCTAATCGTTAATGTGTTTGCTTATTTGCTTTTCAGTTGATATTTAAAGGCTGTTTTCATCACAAACGGCATGATCATGTCTGTAGCACAAACGTATGGGACAAGGTATGTTTCAAAGCTTGATACTTCGGTTTAGGGGGTTTGTTTAAATCCCTAATCCTAATTATGAGCAATAGTTGCATCACTTCTTTCACAGGAGACAATTAAAAGGTGTTAGAGCTTCAGCCATGCTCTATAGCTTCGGTCTCTACTTCAGTCATCTATAGAGTCCGTTGAATCATGTTTGTGGTCCTCTGAGTCTGAGGCAGCTTTTTTTTTTTATAGTTTGATACATGCTGAGGACTGAGACTCCCTGTAAATACACCAGATATTTATGCTACCAGAAACATCTAATTAGAGCTGCAATGTTTGTGCATTTTGTTGTCTGACAGCCGACATAATGAGCACATAGTATAGTGACAGTACAACAAAACGACTCGCTGAACAATCATTAAAATACTGTTTGTTGTCAGATTTTGCATTGTTGTGTTATACGGTATATTATTCTCCACTGTATTGTAACTATTAAAATATTTTCTCCTTACTTGACTTCCTTAGGAATGTAAACACTGTGACTCTTTGATGCTTTTAAAACATTGCACTGGTTAGTTGAGCATTTGGACTAGCTTGATTTTAGCAGCATTGGCTTAACCAATGGTATGAGTATGGGGCGGGACTATCTAGTTGTCCCACTGATGACAGATGAAGGGAGTGTTTTGGAAACCTATTTGAAAACAGCATTTTTGCAAATCCATTTGGTGACGCTTGTGGCGCAGACATTCACAACCCAGTTGTCTTCCGTAATGTGAAGTATTTTAAAGAGAAACGGTATATTCAGCAAGAAGGGCAGCTATTTAATGTAGGGTGAGACTTTAGAGGAGGCTTTTTGAACGGGTTGTGGGGCTATTCCAATTGCTACGTGTTTTTTTCCTTTTCCAAATCTATCGTTAATTGCAATTATTGTGTTAAAGAAGTATTTCAGCTTCAATACAAGCTCAGTCGACAGCATTTGTGGCACAATTTGGGCCGGCTGTGGCTCAGGCGGTAGAGCGGGTTGGCTTCTAATCACAGGGTTGGCAGTTTGATTTCTGGCCCACATGACTCCACATGCCAAAGTGTCCTTGGGCAAGACGCTGAATCTCAAGTTGCTCCCAATGGCAGGCTAGCGCCTTGCATGGCAGCTCTGCCGTCATTGGTGTATGAATGTGTGAATGAGTCACAGTGTAAAGCGCGTTGAATACCGCTAAGGTTAAAAAGATGCTGACCATAATGTTGATTCCCACAATAATATTTTTGTCTTGTCTGTTCTTTTCTTAGTTATTTGTCACCGATGTTATGGCATCATGGCAAGCAAGTTGTAGAATTAGGTAGAACTTTACAGAAGAAGGTTAGAAAGCGGTTTTAACGTTTACGGAGTGGCCCCATTCACTTCCATTGTAAGTGACTCTCTTTGAAGAAAATGAATATCTGTTGTAATCAACGTTATGCCACAGATGCTGGCGATTGAGCTTAAGGTGTTTTGGACCTGGAATATTACTTTAACTGGCATTAAATATATATATATATATATATTATATTTAGAGTAACTTGCGCTGATAAATTGTGCACAACAAGGCCAGAAACATTCAGATATTAAGGTGACAGTAAATAAGGGTCCATTTCGAATCTATGCTTACTTAAAGCTAAATCAATGTTTCCCTTAGTATAGCAGGGTCTTTTGCTTTAGCAAAACAAAATGAATGATATGCATCTCACATTCTGCACTTTATACCCACTAAATATGATTCTCATCTGAGATGCATGTTTGTGCAGCGCAACTGATGTCTGGTTTTCATGCGGGTGATGTGAGACATTGCCATCCGCCAAAATAAAGGTTTTTCAAATACATCACTCTTGCTAAATTGATTTTACAGCAGTAACAGTAACTGTGGTTTTTGCCAAAAATGTTGCAGTTTCATATTAAATATGCTTATGTGGAATCTATTAGACTTTTGTTTTAGATAAATATCTGCAGGCAAACAAGGCCAGTTTATTCCCTAATGTAAAACACAATTCAAACAGAACAAATATTAGACAGGAGGAAAACTTTGTCAATAATTTGTCGATAACTCTTGGAGGTCAAGACTTTAAATCTCTTTATATACTTGCCCTTATATTCCCAGTGCAATGACATATAGGTAAGACCATTTTAAAAGTCTTGGGGGTTTTCCCGTGCCCTGTTATCTAGGCCAGCAGACATAAACATTGTCATCATGTGTAGATCAGTGTTGTAAACGTAAAATATAAAAAGTACAAATATTTTCAGCCTTCTACAGTGTTATATATCTCGATAGTTTTATTTGCTCTGAAATGGCTTTAGCCAGTGTGTTTTTCTATCAGAGGAACCATCATTTCAACCAAACAGCTTTCATCATTTTAATGCATGAAGTCAAATATAGTCAAAATCTTGCTGGAAATAATCAAGGCATTTTTTCCACACTGTTTTGAACTAAATGAACACAAGAATGAATGTTATAATATTCTTTTATTTTCATTAATATGCACGCAAAATTAGTGTAATGACGTGCTCTTTAGCAAACGTAATGGCCAAATTAAAATCATGCCGATAGTCAAAATGTTGCTTAATTTTATATTGTCAGAAAAATCCTCTTGAATACTTTATGCAATGCTTGCCCTGCGTATTACAGGATTAAGTGCGCTATGGGAATGAAATTGTATTTTCTAATTAAATAAATTACTTAATTAATTGCAAATGTGTCAGTGATGGGACACAATTAAACCTTTTTTTTTTTCTTTTTTTCCCTTCATTTCTGAGTTCAAAATCATTTAGATATTTTTTTGTTTTGGTCTTCTTGGGCTTAAAGTAAAAAATGTCATGTGGTGTAACTGTCCAGACACAGTATATATATATATATATATAAAGGCTGAAATTCTTGAAAAAGGAAATATATCTTTTATTAGAGTTTCTTAAAAAATAAGCAGTGAAACTATTTTGTTTTAAAAGATTATTCCTATTTAAAAAAAAAAACGTTTGTCAACCAAATCAAAGTCATGTGGTGTAACCAACATGTAGGTAACCATTGTTAATGTGACAATAAAACATTGGATCCCCCAGCCTGTTTTTTAAAAATATATTTGATCATTTTTATGAAAAGGCTCATTGTTTTCAGGTCATATGGAATAACCCTGAAAAAAACATCTTGATATTCTGGAAAAATCACAATATTTAAAAATAAAAACACAAAAAGTACTTTGAAAAATATGTTTTGAATGGTTGCACCACATGACATTAAATAATTCTACTTTTTAATATTTTATAGAAAATTTTAATTTAATGTGTTTGAAATGTACCAAGTATAATTTCCAGAATTTGCTGCAAGAGATTTACTTTCATATGCAAGCGAAATGGACATTATACTTAAATATGCGCAAATGAATCAGAATTGAATCTAATCGGAAATCTTTATAGATACCTCGCCCTTAAGCGTCTGTAATTTAGTAATCAACCACGTTGAAACACCTGCTGATATTCTCTAAAGACTGACAACAGAATTTTGTCAGTGTGTTATCAGCTGTGAGCTCGTTTTCCATTGATTGAATAAGTAATTGCACCTTTAGATCAATGCAATCCTTTTAACCAGTTAGTGAAACCATGGTGGGAAAGATCGGTTGCATTCCTGCACTCATGTCTTAACTCAAAATGTCAATACTCGTAATTGTAATCTAGAATGTTCCAGCTGTGACAACTCCATGCCTCATTGTGACCTCACAGTGTGTGTTTCAGACTGCCAATCAAAATGAATCAGCAATTTCCTCTATTGGAACTTAATAATGGTTTAGAAGACATAATAAAAACAAAAAGCATCTGCCTTGTAAATCACAGCTAGTATTGACTGCAAAGTCAAGCGAACTCTCTTGTGCTGCAATTAAGACAAATGCAGTTCTCTTAGAAGAGAGTGAATTATATTGAATGTGCACTTTAAACTATATACACTTCAATTGATTAATCCCAGGCATATATTTGTGGATTATCACTGCGCTTCCCTTGGTGATAATCCTAATGCTGGTGAAGCTATTGTAGTATTGACAGAATGAAAGAAATGCCCATCTATCCATCGTTATGACTGGCATTCTAAAGTGTTTTACAACATCTATAGTTAATATAGTGTAATGCTTCTAAAATTATTGTGACCAAATTTACCTGCCTGTTACATGTTTTATATTGTTTATAAATGGTCTGCACTTATATAGCCCTTTTTTCTAACATCAGTGGTTTGCAAAGTGCTTTACACTGCGTCTCATTCACCCATTCACACACCAATGATGGCAGAGATGCCATGTAAGGTGCTAGCCTGCCACTGGGAGCAACTTAGTGTTCAGTGTCTTGCCCAAGGACACTTCAGCATGTGGAGTCACGTGGGACGGGAATTGAACCGCCATCCCTGCGATTAATGGACAACCCGCTCTACCACCTGAGCCACAGCCACACATAAGTGGTTATAGTTTAGGGGTGGGGTGGGGTGGGGTTAGGGTATCTGAAATATTCATACGATAGTATAATGTAACTATTGTGTTTTGAAGTATTACAAAACATCCTGCTGTTAAACACACATGATAAATCCAAGCCTATGACGAAATCCTCTGAACTGAGGTGAGAATTAAATGACAAAGACGTTTTCATGACGCAGGCAAAAATTTGCTATGGTGACTTAATGAGACTGCCCTGGTGAAGTCCTGGTCACACTACACTTCGCGCTCCATTCATTCCCATTTAAACACATCCAAACACGGGAGACCGGAAACACAAGCTTGTGTGAAGAAATATCGTGTTTCGTTGTGGATAAAAGTTCAGGTTTAGGAACTCTAACCTGTGTATCCAGATGATGAAATGTATATTATTTGTTTTTTTTAGAGAGTATTGTTTTTACTAAAACCAGAAGCCTTCCCTCATTACATCATGTCCTGGTCCATTGCGCAGTCTGAAATTTTTTTTTTTATGTTCAGAGTCTAGTGTGACCGCCTCGTGAAAGTGAATATGTTCAAGCCTAAAGACGTTTTATTATCGTTAAACTAAAAATAAATGAAAACTAACATACTAAACATACTAAAATACAATAAAATGACCTCAAATCAATATATGTTTTTGTTTCTGATACATGGTATATTAAAAAAATGTGAAACCTTTAGAATCCAACTGCATTGAACATGAAAATGCCCATAGATAAGACGGAGAAATTTAATGATGTTTACATTTATGCATTTGGCAGATGCTTTTATCCAAAGCGACTTACAGTGCAATTATTACAGGGACAATCCCCCCCGGAGCAACCTGGAGTTAAGTGCCTTACTCAAGGACACAATGGTGGTGGCTGTGGGGCTTGAACCCATGACATTCTGATTAACAGCCCTGTGCTTTAGCCACTACGCCTAAGCTTAAGCTTTAGCACTCACAAACTGAAACCAGAAAACACTGACAAACTAAAACTGACAATCAAAGAGTGAAAAGAAATGAAACTAATCTTCAAAACTATTATAAGTCTTACCTCCCGCTAGGCACTCATTAGCATACATACACCTTGGTGTACCCAAAAATTGCATGACACTCAAAATAATTGATCTTTGGTTGAATCTGATTCAATTGTGGACAGTGGTTCCACATGATTAAAATGAGTTTTCTTAACTAAATATTACTATGTAATCTCAACACAAACATTTTGCGTGGAAAGAACCTAGCTGAATTGGGTCAACCAATAAAAATGAGATGTGTCGCTCTAACTCAAATACATCTATTTTTATTTCTTTATGTACTAACTAGTAAAAGGAATTGTTAGCATGCTAAAAACATGTTGGTTGAAACATGGAAGCACTGCAGAGTGTAGATTAGTAACTATGCATTGGATGGCACAGCATTAGCTCCATGAATCAGGCAATTCAATTAATGTGCAAGACTTACCTGTCCTCATCGTTAGCTCAAGCTCCACTCTTCACCATAATGGTAACCCCCAAAATTCCAAAATAACAGAAACTATTCTAAATCTCAACATGACAAAACATGAAACAATAACAAGTATCCCACTTTAATTTAATCTTGCACAAAAACACACAAAATAACACTTAATTTGAACATTTACTCTTCCTATTGAATCCTATATGCAAAGCATTCTGGAAAAAATGTTATCCCTTGCTCAGTTTCATAAACTCTTGTACAAAATGTTTTGATGTAGTCCCAACTCAAATGGATTAAGTAAACTTCCATTTGGGGGCCTGGGTAGCTCAGTAAGTAAAGCCGCTGACTACCACCCCAGGAGTTGTGAGTTCAAATCCAGGGCATGCTGAGTGACTCCAGCCAGGACTCCTAAGCAACCAAATTGGCCCAGTTGCTAGGGAGGGAAGAGTCACATGGGGTACCTCCTCGTGGTCGCTATCATGTTGTTCTCGCTCCCGGTGGGGCACGTGGTGGGTTGTGCGTGGATGCTGCGGAGATTAGCGTGAAGCCTCCACATGCACTATGTCTCCGTGGTAACGCACGTGATAAGATGCGTGGGTTGATGTCTCAGATACGGAGGCAACTGAGATTCGTCCTCCGCCACCTGGATTGAGGCGTCACTACACCACCACAAGGACTTATAGTGCATTGGGAATTGGCCATTCCAAATTGGGGAGAAACAGTGCACTTAACTTATAATTGTGAATGTTTTATCTCTTTGCAGTGTAAAATGTAATGATGAGTTATGAGACTGTTGCTCAGTAAGTGGTACTCGATATTTTTGGTTAAATCTGCACACTGTAGTTCTGTTCCAAAACTTTGTCCTACTGTCTGCAGCTGCGTTTAAAGTCTTCATGTTGGGAGTGCATCTATGATGCCTTAATTTGGTGTCAACTATAACTAGGTTTTGGAACTGAGCTTCTGTGTGTGTGTGTGTATGTGTGTGTGTGTGTGTGTATGTGTGTGTGTGTTTGTGTGTGTGTGTGTTTGTGGGAGTGTTTGTGAATATGTGCAATTACAACCTTTCTCTGCACCCTTTTGGGGGAGCTTTTCTTCCTTTATCAGTTTTCATTAATGAAACCTCTGCTGTGAGGAAGGATTTCAAAGGTTTAATGCTTCGATCCTCCATTTTGGCTTTCTCCATTCGGCCTGTTCAGGAGTTAGCTACAAACATTTAAACCAATACCCTTCTTGCATAATGCACTTTTGGACAATTAATTGATTTGTGCATGCTTTTAACAATTGCATTGGTCTCAGAGCTGGTACTGAGGTTTTACGATCTCAAATCAAGTATCCTTTGATCAAACATTTATAAATGAGAAATACACAGAAGAATAGTTAGTCAGTTTTCATTTTAGTTCTCACCCCCTTGGTATTAGAAATTGCCACTGTAGCCCAGAAATTCCACACTTGTTTGTTTATTTGTTTAGCAGGTTTCAAGAGGCCAATGTCTAATGGAAATGTATTTGTTGTCTGTTTCCTAGGCACAGTGGCTGTAAAAGTGCTGATCTAATTTATGGGTCACTAAAATTATTCGGAAGAACCATTCAGAGGCACAGTACAATGTTTCATTTGTAATAGCTTTGATCAGGACAATTTCTGTTAACTCACCAAGTTTTAAAGGGGTCAAATAATGGGACATAAAAGAGTCCAAAAGAGATTAACCATGAAAATATAGTCAAAACCAACTGGGCTGGTTGTGATGTCATCACATCAACATTCCGCTGTCAATATGTACTGTCTATATTTATTTATTTGACCATTTTATACCAGACCAGCTTCCAAGATGGTCCAAATCACTGTGACTGACTAGTTCATTATCAACATACGCAGTTAGATTGCTGACGTAATCTAACTAAAGTGATTCAAATCTGCTTCCACCCCGACACAGAGAGAGACTGCATTATATTCACAGTTCCCACATACCTTTGATGAGGCACGGTTTTGGATACTACTGGAACACTGTTGGTTCAACTGCATGTTCTTGTGCATGGGTGCCTCTTTTACAGCATTACACAAGCACGATATATCGTGTTTTATACTGTTTTTAAATCAGCATTTTGCATTCGAGATTGTGTGACTCTAAGAGGTAAGGGTTAAAGTTATTTCATCATCCTCAATAATAGTATACAAAGCAATGTTTGTTCATTATTCTACTTTGTCTAATGCTGCTGACTTTATGACTGATCTTTGATATCTTGTCTTATTGTGAATTAAGTAAAATTGCCATCTTGAAAGAAGAATATCACGAAACACACATAGGTTTTAAAACACTTATTTTACTTGATAAGCTTGTTCACATTGTGCAAATAATCAGTTTAGCTTGCTAACATTGTGGACACAGTATATGGTCATTCTACGACTATCATATAAGTCATATCATGCAAGTTATAACTACTTCCATAAACATCTGGACTTGTTGAGAATGGAAAACATCTCCTTATGGTTCAACACGCAAACAAACAACATATAGTAGCAGTGACAACTATCCAGCGCACCTCATCCACTTTCATTAATTTCTAGCTTGTTTTATTCATGTTCCGGGGCGTTTGTAGATCAGTGGTTATGGAACGATCAGACGTCTGCATATGTTCACGTTTCTTTGTGCAAAGGGCAAAATGGCATGTTTACTCATTTAAATGAATATCAGATGCTAAAACTACGTTGATTTAATAGTCCTTATCAGGAATTTACTTTAAAGTCTGTTGTTGTTTATGCTTGAGAACTTGCTATTGGCTGTTGTCACTGCTTAATTAATGAGGTACATCTGTGCAGGTATTGGGGACTGTTTGCGGGTGTTATTAATTAACATTTAAAAGTTATTGGGGATTATAGTCAGAGCCGGCCCAAGGCATAAGCGAACTAAGCGGCTGCTTAGGGCCCCGGTGGCCACCAGGGGGCCCCCAAGAGCACATCATTTTTTTTGTTTTTGTTTGTTGTGATTATACTGTCAATGGACAATGGTAATTATACAAAAATGCAATATTAAATACAATATTATGTTAACGGGCTGCAGGATGCAAGCACATTCAGACAGCAAAACAGCAATGTCACAAAAAATGACATATCCTCTGGTGCAAAGAAAAGGAAAAAGAAGAAAACAGAGGAAGAGAAAAAACAGCACAATAAAGGTATGTTAAGTAGCTAGGCTAAATTACGAGCTAACATTAGCTGGCTAGTTAGTTAACATAGCCTATGTAGCATATCTTCTTTTTTAGGAAAGTTTGATTAATCATCCGTAAATAGCCTTGACATCTTAATATATTATTAGTACAACATATTACTTTGCAAGTTTTAGATTCAAGTTTTTGTCTTCTGTGTAAAAATAACTTTCCTGGGTATATATTTTTGTAATAAAAATAAGCTTCGGTTCCATAAACTTTGTACTGATAACTGACAACTTAACATTATTTACATTAGTCTACCATTTTGGGGTCTTTGCTATTATATTCCAGTATCATTATACCTCAATTAGCTAGTTATAGATTAAGAGTTGTTGTTTTAGGAGTACAGATGACTTGCTGCTGTGTATAATCATTTGTGTTGAGAAAATAACATATTTTGTCAAATATTCTGTCAAATATGTACTCTTATGAAACTTCCAGTATATGAGCACTGTTGAAATATTTTGGACTTGGGGCACAACCAACGCCACCTGCCCCAAGTTCCAGTGCTACAGCTGATGATGATTTTTCAACAATCCCAGATCAATATATTTATATGGATAAACCATGCCTTTGTTTTTGACAGACGGTTCCATTACCTTCTAATGTGACATCTAACATGGCTAGCTTTTATTATTATTTTCATCTTTCATCAGGTCCATCCTCTGCATGCGAGGAGCACTTCCCAGCATCCACTGATGTGGTCATCTATCCTGTCTGACTCAGAAAGGACTGATCTGGTAAGCAGAGGGCCACTGCCTATAAAGGAAAACTTCACATTCCCTGAAAAACCTGATGGCCGAAGCTTCCACTACACCTACATAAAGTTAATTATTGGGGAAAAAATTTAATTGGAGCTGCTCACTTATTCAAAACGAAATTATACTGTCTACAGCTTCTGCTGCAAATTGTTCTCGAGGAAGTACACAAAACTGGTAACAGAGGATCAACAGGATTGGGTAAATATAGGTGTGCTACTGTTACATTTAAAACCGTAGAAGGGTAAAATCATGCCAGGCAGACATTGGTATGTTGTAAGCAACACAGCTACAACTAATACAATTGATAAGGTGTGTGTTAGATTTATAGCTTAGGGCCCCATAAAGGCTTGGGCCGGCCCTGGTTATAGTTATATTATACGCTGCCAAAAAGGTCATTCTGAACTAATGAATGGCCAGCCCCTTACCCGTCTGTTTACATGTTAAAAAGTAATATTATATATATTTAAAAATTAGCCGACTATATTTTATGAATATATATATATATATATACCAACATTGTGACAAATGTTTATCTTCATATCCTTTGGGAGAGAAGAAAGAGACTCAAAATGATATTGCTGACATACAGTAAGAGTGAAGAGCTAAACATAGTGTGGATAGCATTACTTGAATCAAGACTTTGATGAGAAATGTTTGAGTTTATATCAAAATCTCTGAATTTTAATTGCAGATTTTGGGATCGTGGTAAATCTGAGGACAGTTTAAGATATTGTTGAGAGCTCTTCTGAAACTCTATGGAGGATCAGTGGGGTAATTTCCTCATAGACTTGAACAAAAGTCTCCATTTTGTCTCCATTTAATCTCATTGCTGCCTAGGAGAAACAACTGATAGTAATCACATTTGTTATTTTTCTTTCATATGGACGTTTGTCAAAATATCTCCAAACCATGAGAGTATTTTAATTGAATTTACAATTTAAACTCCTGAGACCCTGCGTCCACATGCGTGGACATTATTTTGGCTTCGCTATAGGCTATGGATAATTTTGCTTCATTTAAACCGACTGATCTCAGTTCAGGAGTGACTCTAGGCTGTCATTAAAGGGTTAAACTTATGACATGCCGAGTCATGTGACAAAACAATATGGCGCCGATCACAGCTGAGTTTGTCTTTGGGAGAAACGGCAACAAAACTACATCTGGTAAGAAACCTCATTAAGTGTTTACATTAAAACCTCCAAGTCAAAAAAAGTCTGTATTTTTATCCAATATGCCATTTTAAAAATGTAATCGATTGATCATGAAACGGCACGCTGTTAAACACAATGACTACGTACATGGACTGCAGGCTCATTTTCCTTAAAATATCCTATATTCACTGTACATTATCACAATGAGTATCAATGGATGCATCCAAAAGCAAAATGCTGCTTTCAGAGGCTTTATATGGAGTTAGGATGAAAATAAGGTGCATTTCAAACTGTCCTGAGACCAGTGCAGATGGACAGTACAGTGGAGGTTAAGTCATTCCCTAAATAGGGAGCAAGGGAGCATCCTATAGCTTATCTATGCAGCCAAGTGCATTAAATCTAAACTTCCTATCAAAAGTTCAGTTTCAGGCTGCAGATGATGTTTGGACCACTCAAGGTGTTTGGCAGACATGGGACAATGATAATCAGTACAAAGATTAAAAAATGTTCATGCAAAATTGTATTTTTACATGGTTGTCAGTGATTGGATGATGCTGGCCATTACTTTGAATCATGCAAATTTTTTAAGTAATGCCTGTAACGTCTCAAAAACTTGAACAACCAGCACTCCTGGAAACATTATACATCATTTGATAAAAATATAAATATATATATATATATATATATATATATATATATATATATATATATATATATATATATATATATATATATATATATATATAAATGTGCATGTTTTTTAGGGGCTACTAGTCACAAATCAAAAAGGGGAATGGAAAATGCACACAGCAGTCATGCTCAGGTCTCAGGAGGATAAGGGCTAAATCGCTAATGACTGCACAGCAAATGTTATTTTAAGACTTGATATAGTATGTTATGATTGCACAGTTGTGACACATTAGTGTTGTAGCTGCTTACAAGATCAGTTTAATAGTTAAGGGAGTTATAAAAACATGTATAATAATGTCACTGCTATTAGAACTCCTATTAACACCATACAATTGTTAACAGGGGATTGTTTGCTATATACGACACTTTCTAACCCATCCAATGTTGTTCATGTAATAGTTTGAGGATTAACTAGTTTACTTTTTAAACTGATAAATGTTGCAGCATCCATGCTGAACTCACTGTACACAAATTTGACAGTAATATATCAGTCCATGCACAAAATATTAAAGGGAAGGCCATGAAATGAATATATCGGTCTCTACAGGGCCATAGGCAGGGTCACTGTTGTCCCTAGTGCCATCCTATCATGACACCAATGATACAGTTAAAATGCATTTTTATCCAGTGAGAGTGCCATTTATAAGACATTACTGTGGAACGATGGTTCACTAAAGGCCACGGTTATATTCCCCAAAGCTTTCTTCTACCCATGGTGCTCTTGTGTTCTCCTTAAAGTACAATACTTAAAAATGCTTTTATGGTTGAAATTGTACGCTGTTCAGCAGTACATTTTGTGCAATGAGGCAGTGCACTTGTAAACCACAGAAAAGCTCATTATGTGGATGAAGGGAGTTATGATACAGTACATTGATTGTCCATAATTAGATCACGAACATGTCCTGGTCATATTGCACCCCAAAATCAAAAGAAAGGAAAATAAATGATGGTTTGCCTAAAGAAAATGAAGCCTGTTTTTAAGATGTTTTGCACTATTACAGTATTTTCATGACATGATTATACACATTTCCACCCCAAATTCTCATTACAGTAAAAAGTACACAAATATGGGCTCTAAGTCCTTGTGGTGGCGTAGTGACTCGCCTCAATTCGGGTTGCGGAGGACGAATTTTAGTTGCCTCCGCATCTGAGACCATCAATCTGCGCAACTTATCATGTGGCTTGTCGAGCATGTTACCATGGAGACATAGCGCATGTGGAGGCCCCACACACAACTCACAAAGCACCCCACCGAGAACGAGAACCACATTATAGCGACCACGAGGAGGTTACCTCATGTGACTCTACCCTCCCTAGCAACCAGCCAATTTGGTTGCTTAGGAGACCTGGCTGGAGTCCTGGATTCAAACTCATGACTCCTGGGGTGGTAGTCAGCGTCAATACTCGCTGAGCTACCCAGTGCCCCTCGATCGGTTAATTTTTAAGCGTTTATGACCTTACCCCGATAAACAGTTGGACCTTACACATTGACATCAGAAAATGTGCTTTTTTTTTATTATCTTTTGATTTTGGGGTGAAATGTGGCCTGGATATTTCTTGATGAGATTCACTCATGTGCAATTGTATCTGAAGATGTCCAGCCGAATATATATAAATATATATAAAATGTAAAATGCCTTAATTTAAAGGTTTAGTAGTCACTGTGGGAAAAAAAGCTATTTTGACTGTTAGTGTTCAGTAATGCCTCTTGTGTCACCAGCAGTGGGGGAGAGGGCCATTGGCATGCCGCAGGCCAGCATGCCAGATGCCAACCTTAGCCGGATATTATGGAATACATTTTTCCACAGTGTCCCAATGGACTTCAACTGACCAGCAGTGCTTACGACCTTCCAGGGACAAGGATCAAATCTCCCCCAGCACCATCCTGCTGAAGAAACAGCTTAAACTAGCCTGGCCTGTTTGCTTGTTTTAGAGGGTGCTTGTCAGCTGGTAAGGCTGACCGCACAATATTGTTTGTTGAGTTATACATTTAATCTAGAAGCACCTTTGAGCCATATGGCTCACCATAATCACAGTGCTTCATTTACCACCTGTCACTAAGCTGAACTTGTTATATCAAGTGATCACCACTAGAACACTGACCTTCTTTACAGATCTCCAAGAGAAGGTGTTGCTCAATACAGAACATGTATATTTATGTGTGTTTTTATGCATTTTTAACAAATTGTGGTGGGGGCCGAACAGTCCTTTGGTGGTAGTCCTGCTGTGTTGCACCCTCCCTGTACCAATATTATCTATAGTAAAGAAAAATCACAGATTTCTTTAATAATCTTTTGCTCAAGTCTCCCGAGAAACAGACAGGAATATCATGTGCCTCACAAGACATAGCAGTATCTGAGCAATCCAAATGTTCTACATACCTACCTTACATATATACAGTACCTACTTACTTTCTTACCTAGTACCTACTTCACAAACTTGCCTACCTATTTACCTTCTTACCTACCTACATTACTAACTTACCAACTTGCCTATCTACTAACTCGCTTATTTATCTACTTACCTCCTTCCTTACCCATGTACAGTACCTACCTACTTATCTACCTACCTGCTTATCTACTTACTTGCCTATCTATCAACTTACCTACCTACCTACTTACTAACTTACCTATAAAGCAACTTAACTTACTTACCTCCTTCCTTAACTACATACAGTACCTACCTACCTATTTGCTTATTTACTTACTTACCTACTAACCTATCTATCAACGTACCTACCTACCTACTTAATTTACTAACTTACCTATCAAGCAACTTAACTTACTTACCTCATTCCTTACCCATGTACAGTACCTACCTACTTGCTTATCAACTTACCTACCTACCTACTTAACTTACTAACTTTCCTATCAAGCATCTTAACTTACCACCTTCCTTACCTACATACAGTACCTACCTGTATGTACTTACTTACCTACTAACCTACTTACTTACCTACCTATCTATCAACTTACCTACTTTCCTTCCTACCTACTTAACTTACTAACTTACCTATCAAGCTACTTAACTTACTTACCTCCTTCCTTACCCATGTACAGTACCTACCTACTTGCTTATCAACTTACCTACCTACCTACTTACTTAACTTACTAACCTACTACCTTCATCACAGCCTACCTACTTAACTTACTTTACCTCCTTCCTTAACTACATACAGTACCTACCTACCTATTTGCTTATTTACTTACTTACCTACTAACCTATCTATCAACGTACCTACCTACCTACTTAATTTACTAACTTACCTATCAAGCAACTTAACTTACTTACCTCATTCCTTACCCATGTACAGTACCTACCTACTTGCTTATCAGCTTACCTACCTACCTACTTAACTTACTAACTTTCCTATCAAGCATCTTAACTTACCACCTTCCTTACCTACATACAGTACCTACCTGCTTATGTACTTACTTACCTACTAACCTACTTACTTACCTACCTATCTATCAACTTACCTACTTTCCTTCCTACCTACTTAACTTACTAACTTACCTATCAAGCTACTTAACTTACTTACCTCCTTCCTTACCCATGTACAGTACCTACCTACTTGCTTATCAACTTACCTACCTACCTACTTAACTTACTAACTTACCTATCAAGCTACTTAACTTACTTACCTCCTTCCTTACCCATGTACAGTACCTACCTACTTATCTACCTACCTGCTTATCTACTTACTTGCCTATCTATCAACTTACCTACCTACCTACTTACTAACTTACCTATAAAGCAACTTAACTTACTTACCTCCTTCCTTACCTACATACAGTACCTACCTACCTATTTGCTTATTTACTTACTTACCTACTAACCTATCTATCAACGTACCTACCTACTTAATTTACTAACTTACCTATCAAGCAACTTAACTTACTTACCTCATTCCTTACCTGCATACAGCACTTACCTACCTGCTTATGTACTAACTTACCTACTAACCAACCTATTTACTTACCTATCTATCAACTTACCTACCTTCCTATCTACCTACTTAACTTACCTATCAATCTACTTAACTTACTTACCTCCTTCCTTACCTACCTACATACAGTACCTACCTGCTTATGTACTTACATACCTACTAACCTCCCTACTGTATGTAGGTAAGGAAGGAGGTAAGTTAAGTAGCTTGATGGGTAAGTTAAGTTGGTAGGTAGGAGGGTAGGTAGGTAAGTTGATAGATAGATAAGTAAGTAAGTAAATAAGCAAATAGGTAGGTAGGTACTGTACATGGGTAAGGAAGGAGGTAAGTAAGTTAAGTAGATTGATAGGTAAATTAGTAAATTAAGTAGGTAGGTAGGTAAGTTGATAGATAGATAAGTAAGTAAGTAAATAAGCAAATAGGTAGGTAAGTTGACAGATAGGTTATTAGGTAAGTTAGTACATAAGCAGGTAGGTAGGTAGGTAGGTACTGCATGTAGGTAAGGAATGAGATAAGTAAGTTAAGTTGCTTGATAGGTAAGTTAGTAAGCTAATAGGTGGGTAGGTAGGTAAGTAAGTAGGTTAATAGGTAAATAAGTAAATTAGCTTACTAACTTACCTATCAAGCAACTTAACTTACTTACCTCATTCCTTACCTACATACAGTACCTACCTACCTACCTGCTTATGTACTAACTTACCTACTAACCTACTTACTTACCTATCAATCAACTTACCTTCCTACCTACCTACTTAATTTACTAACTCACCTATCAAGCTATTTAACTTACCTCCTTCCTAACCTACATACCTCCTTATTTACTTAACTTACCTATTTACTTATTTACCTATTAACCTACTTACTTACCTACCTACCTACCTACCCACCTATTAGCTTACTAACTTACCTATCAAAATACCTACCTACCTATCTGCTTACTGTATCTACTTACATACCTATTTAGTTACTTACCATCCTATTCACTTACCTACCTCTCTATCAACTTACCTACACCTACCTAACTTACTAACTTACCTTTGAAGCAACTTAACTTACCTACATACTGTCACGCTGGTGGATGAAGGCAGACACAGGACGAGGATCTATCTGCAGCAAGGTTTATTAAAAATAAAAGGCAACACAAAAGAACACGAACAAAGGAAACATCCACGATGGGAAAAGGTAAACAAAACACTAAAGGCAAACAAAGGGTTAACATAACACGGAAGGCATACACGGGGATAACTGCGGTGAAAACAACGACGGAAACATAGGAAACAGGCATCTACATACAACATCTAAATAACAGTACAAAACCAAAAGACAACAGTGAACGTGACACATACTTATTTGTCCACCTAATTAACCTTACTTACTGACTTTCCTACCTGCATACCCACCTACCCATATGTTTACTTAATTATACTTACCAACCTATTTTACTTACTTACCTACCGAAATGCTTACATTTGTGTGCAGATCACATTTTCTAAATAAGGAGATCTTAGCCAAATGGAAGATTTGAGTGCATGCTGCTTAAAACCTGGTAACATGCTGCAGATACTCTTATCTAGTTCCACTGTAGACTTCAGAAAGCTCCCAGAAAGCATGTCATATCTACAGTTTACTGCATTACACTGTGTTAAATAAAACCTGAAGAGGTATTGAACTGAATCTCAGGATTCTCTTTGTTCTTCAGACCTTCTCCACATGTCCTTTCATTTTCCTCTGCTCTCCCTCTCTGCAAGCCCTTTATATTATCCCTAAAAATCGAGACATAATGGATAAAATAAATGCATATATTCAGACACATACTGTATACGATGATATCCAACATTATGATGACTGTGGCGCAAAAGCATAAAATCTTTAATCTTCACATGATCACACCATGACTTTATACTCATGCATAATCCATCATAGAGGCTCTGCTTTCATTTATATGCACATATACAGCAGTATTATATAAGCCTGTATTTTGCTGACACTGGATGTAAGATTTCACTCTTAGTCAGTTTTGTCTCTCTTCTCTTTCTAGTGCTGAAACGTCTATTTTTGCTACAGATGTACAGTATGCTGTGGTCATCTAAGGTGACTGAAGGGTGCATTTTTGTAATCTTTTATCAAAATGTAACAACTTGTCTGGCTCTTAAACACTTAAACACAACCAACTGTTTGTTTCATGGAGATGAAACTTTTTACAGTCCAATTTTAAGAGGATAAAATGAAGTTCCACCCTATTTTGCCAAATTCTGAGGCAGCATCACACACTTTCTTATATGGAAAAGACAGTCTCTTAATGCCGAGAGACTATTTATAAATAATACTTTTACATCATTCAATACTGAAAAGTAGTAAAGAGTTTGTTCACCCATGAACGAAAATGTTGTATTCATTTAATCACCCTCATTTTGTTCCAACCTTTATGACTTTATTTCTTCTGTGGAATACAACATGAGACATAAGGCACATTGTTAGAGACTGACATGTCTAAAAACCGCACGTCCATCTACATTGGCAAACAATAGGAAAAGAGTGCTGACGGACACACATGGTCTGCACTTATATAGCACTTTTTTTTTTTTACCTTAGAGGTTACCAAAGCGCTTCACACTGATTCCAATCACCCATTCACACACACATTCACACTCATACACCATTGCAGTGTCTTGCCCAAGGACACTTCCAGGCAATTGCTCTTTCTGTTTTACCAAGCCAATCTGAGTTAATCTGCATATTGTGTAATAATATGTGCAACCAACATGCTAAAACTTCAATAATCACCACAAGAATAGACCTAAAAATAAGGTACAATTTCACAGTGTTGCATAAGAAAATGTATAAACGCATCATCCAGTTCTTTATTTGATTTAGCAGATTTTAAGGTTATTTTGCCCATGAGAAAGATACATTAAACCTCTTGTTGATTTGTTTAATCGGCCACATTTAGACAGAGCAATGATATTTCTCGTTAGCTTTACAGTTGCATTGTACAAACTATACATTATGTAACTACACAAAGGTGTTATTATGCTTTATCGCACATGTTTCATGACACAAATAAACAGGTGTTGCTCATATGCCATGTTTTCACTAATAAATTCACAAAAAATAAATTTAAAATAAATTTAAAACTCAATAAAGCATTAACCTTGAAAACCTCATCTGTTTGGGTTAACATTTAAGTTGTTTTCATCGCCATAAAGTGGACATTTCACCTGCCGCAACATATGTAAGGAGCCGTGTTAAAATGTAGCAAGAGTCTCATAATATTCATGAGATCAGGCTCAGAAATATTGTTTGCCTTGGTAAACTTTCACCAAAATGTCATTTATGTCTGCTTTTGTAACCAGTATCCTTTTTGTTGCACACTGTAGTGTTTCAAACACTGATATATGATATAAAACTGACGTCATCACAGTGAAGCCACTGCACCACCACATTGCTGTGCCCAAACGTTCCAATGCCCCTATTCATTTAACCCTTGTGCGTCAATAAAGAAAAGCTACTCAGAGGTCATTAGAGGACAAAAATATCCGCCTCAAAAAACTGCCTTAAAAATATTACATATTAATATTATTTTCCACTTACACTGACTGATTTTTTAACCAACATCAGTCCTGATCATAACTACCAAATATTCATTCAGTTCTCAGGATATTAACCTTTTAAATGCCAGTTGTTTACATAATACCACTGTTGTTTTTCACACACACACACACACACACACACACACACACACACACACACACACACACACACACACACACACACACACACACACACACACACACACATGTTGTGTTTCCATGTTTTATGGGGACTTTCCATAGACATAATGGTTTTTATACTGTACAAACTTTATATTCTATCCCCTAAACCTAACCCTACCCCTAAACCTAACCCTCACAGAAAACTTTCTGCATTTTTACATTTTCAAAAAACATAATTTAGTATGATTTATAAGCTGTTTTCCTCATGGGGACCGACAAAATGTCCCCACAAGGTCAAAAATTTCGGGTTTTACTATCCTTATGGGGACATTTGGTCCCCACAAAGTGATAAATACACACACACACACACACACACACACACACACACACACACACACACACACACACACACACACACACACTATCCTCATGGGGACATCTCTACTCGGACTCTCTCTTTCTCTCTCTCTCTCTCTACACACACACACACACACACACACACACTCTCTCTCTCACACACACACACACACACACACACACACACACACACACACACACACACACACATTTCTCGAAACACATACAAAACACACTCTGACGTCCATACCAACATATTCACACAGTTTTAGCTGCATCATTCATTCAATTGGCCTGCAGTGCTCTATAATACAGCAAACAGAAAATAGGGAAAAAGCTTGTATTTGCTCCATAGGCTAAACATGAGAACAATTGCACCATCTGGTGCATAATATAAAGAATTTAAATTTTGAAGCCAGGGCTCCAGAGTCAAACATAATATCATAGAATTCATTATTTATGCTTTGATGGCACTGGGATCAAATATTGCAGTTTTAATGGGTTTCAATGGGGACATTTTTGTCCTGAAGTTCCTGAGTGTAACTACACAGTGTATTATAGATGTATTATAGGAACTGAGGTTGAAATAGCAAATTTCCCCAAAAATAAACACATTTGGCAAAATGTATGCTGTTGGCATTAACACAGCCAATATTGTGTTAATTCTGTCCATTCACACACACACACTCATACACCATTGCAGTGTCTTGCCCAAGGACACTTCGGCATGTGGAGTCGTGTGGGCCAGGAATCAAACCGCCAACCCTGCGATTGGCAGCCAACCCGCTCTACCACCTGAGCCACAGCCACCCCTGTGCCCAATGCACAAAAATGCATTTGGTGTGAACGGCCCCCTTTGTCATCATTTACTTTCACTGTATAGAACAAATAAAGTGCAACGAAAATGAATAGTGACTGAGGCTAACATTATGCCTAATATCTCCTTTTGTGCTCTACTGTAACTAAGTAAGTCATACAAAAATGGACAGAGAAAAAGACAGAAATGTCGAGAAGGTTGCACAAGGGTTAATAGGAAATCACCTCATTTCAGTGAGTAAACATTAGTTATTCAATCCTGGATTTCACATCTGAAATCTGCATGTACATCCCTACAATGCAAACGTCCTACACATGTAATTATTTATTTATTTAAAGTCCCGGTTTATTCCTGTTTCTTGAAAGCCCGAGCGAGTTATGTATATCTGAATCAAACCATATCCAAAGCAAAGCTGGTTAAAGTTAAACTGATATGGTAGGTATATATGACAAAAAACACGTATTTATAGCATGTATCCATGTATGACTACAGATCCTGGGCATTTAAGGCAATTTAGAAATCAGTCTGACATTTTTAAAGTCCCTTTTGGGGGTATTACAGCTTTTTCTACTTGCACTACAACTTATGGACAGTTTTGCTGCATCCTTTTTGTTGATGCTGCACTGATAGACTGAACATCAGGGCAAGTTACTGTTCCGACATCACAATCTGCGTATTTCTTCACCCTCGTAATGAATATTATCCATAACGAGCAAATTAAACATTAAACATAATTCTCACTAGAGGGAGAAATGCAACTGTCCTATCCGCAGGTAGGAGACGGAGAAATGGGGGTCAGTCGTTAGCTGCTTTATGAGAGTTTGGGCATACCAAGATGGCGGCTCGAATGTTTCCGGTGGCTTCACTGTTGCGTCAGTGATCCAGTTCTATATATAAATCAGTGGTTTCAACCAACAGGTGCAGGTGGTGTTTCAGGATGGGAGGAGTCTTCCACAACAGCTACAAACTCTGATTGGAAAATTAAGAGTGGGCGTTTCATACAAATTACCAATGGCTAAAACTATGTCCCACCCCACATTTTTCACATTAAATATCCCATTTCAATAGGAAATATTGCACATTACAGTGGCTTGTAAAATGTCTTGCAAATATTTCAGTTGTACTTGAAGGCACTCAAGACTTTCCAATTAAATCAAAATAATTTTTATTGTGATCGACCCAGCTGAGTTCCTTATTCTGAGATTATGTTTGGACTGGCCATGTTAGTCACCTGAAGGCCGTTCATTATTTTAAACGTCTTCAGTTGTAGTTGACTTCAGTTGTAGAGGCGGTAATTCAATGCAGAAGAACATAACATAATCGCTCATTTACCATGAACTCTTGAAGTCTAAGAACGAAGTCCAAGTCACCAAACTGATCCATTTTTTGTCACCAGAAACTATGCCAGAGCTGAATCACTGTGAAACAAGATATCAGCTCTGATATACCAAATTGGTGTGAATCCCACCATTTTCCAGACAAGCTCATCCTGAGCTATAAGAGCTGTGATCCACATAAGATGAATCAGACCGCTCTATATCTCTCCAAAATGAATGTCATCATGCTTTTGTCCCCTACTTATCTGTTATTGATAGTAAGATGGTCAAAGGTCGGTTTAATTGGATCCTCTGAGAGCATCTTTCTCACTGTGAAATTGAGGACCCACGAACAGGAAAGAATCGACAATGGATTTCTGCCAAATCTTGAAATTAGATTACAGTGTGTTACTTGTCGTGATTCGTGAGATAATGAGTTGGCTTCCTCATTCGTGGATAATTTCGAGGGTGTTTACAGTTGAAAATGAAAGCTTTCTTTGCCATTTCACTACATTATCATATATAAAGAAATATCAAATGAGCAAGTATGCTATAATGAATACCCGCAGAATTGTGTTTTGCATGTGGGATATATGGGTCTATAATCAAGATGTTAATACTAAATAACTGACATTGCAGACACAATACGGCTTGTTACAATGTTTATGTTTGATACACCAAAGGAAATGGATCCAAAAGTAGCCAACCATAGATCAAGCATTGGAATATTTTGTAATACACATACAGTCAAACGTTATAAGAAATATCAGCACATTTGAAATGCTGCTTGTCCAATTCAATTAGTGGACTGGGACCGGTTGAACCAACTATACAGTACGTAAGTTACAACTTGGCCACTAAGTCACGATTCACATACTACTAAATATTTGAGCGTTGCACCATTAAACTTAGGTAGAACGTAATCCAACGTATAAACGAAATATTTGCGTAAGACTCCTACCAGGAGTAACGGTTGGAATTAATAGGCAGGCTGATTTAATGACATCAATGAGCACGTGTTTTGCACAACAGACTTCAATCCTTTTGACATTAAGTATATGATAATGTTTATTTATTTATTTATTTATTGGATCCCCTTTTCTCCCAATTAGGAATGCCCAATTCCCACTACTTACTAGGTCCTCGTGGTGGCACGGTTACTCACCTCAATCCGGGTGGCGGAGGACAAGTCTCAGTTGCCTCCGCTTCCGAGACTGTCAATCCGTGCATCTCACCACGTGGCTTGCTTTGCATGGCACCGCGGAGACTCACAGCATGTGGAGGCTCATGCTACTCTCCATGATCCACGCACAACTTACCACACGCCCTATTGAGAGTGAGAACCCCTAATCACGACCACGAGGAGGTTACCCCATGTGAATCTACCCTCCCTAGCAACCGGGCCAATTTGGATGCTTAGGAGACCTGACTGGAGTCACTCAGCACACCCTGGTTTTGAAGTTGCGACTCCTGGGGTGGTAGCCAGCGTCAATTCTCGCTGAGCTTCACAGGCCCAGTATACGATAATGTTGATATTTACACTTGTTTACATTTACAAGAGAGAAAATTATGTAAAAAAACATTCTTCTTAGCAGCTGCTATTGTAGTTAGTTTGCTCAGTTGGATAAAGGTGTGTGTGTGCTGATGAAAATGACAAGCAAATTAACTGTTTCTCCATTATACAGCTGAATGACGCAGGATCAAAGGAAATCCCCAATGTCTACCGCTCCTTGGGTCTAACTCCACTCCCTCACACGCTGTCAGGCCCCTGAGATGCACCGCCAGTTAATCTCTTGAGTAATTATAGAGAGCAACTTTTCAGGGCGAATCTTGACAAGTTAGTGATAGATTCAGTAATTTGCTTTCTTCCTGTGCTGCCTAAGCATCAACAGTAGAGTCGAAGGAGAGACAGAGTGATTTTGTCATTAGCTATATCCCTGATGTTTTATGAGCTTTCTCAGTTTATTCCCAACCATTTTGAAATATATATGCATGACAATGTGATGGCTTGTAGGCAGCATCCAAAAACGAACTCCTGTCATGTGCCAAATGCAAGTAAAAATGAGCTTTGGTGTGTAAATTAAGAGTATAAGTCGACATGGAATCAGAATCAACCCTATTTTCTTTCTTCTTATTTCTCTTTCTCTCTGATGCACTTTATTAAAAGAACAAACATCTTTGTAATTCTTCATCAAAATGTAATAACTTGCTCCGCCTCTCAAATGACTGTCCAGTTTGGCTGATGTCAACCCCCATGGCCACCTGACGCAATTCTGGTATGTAACTAGATATAGACCGATATATCGGTTTTACTGATTAATCGGTGCCGATAGTTGCTTTTTGGACCTATTTTTTAACAGAAAAAATCCACGCCAATAGCTTTTTTTATTCCTCATCAATAAACCTCATCTGGTGATATATATATATAGAGAGAGAGTTTTGTATATATATACAAAACTCTTCATCTGGTGAATACATTGGCTATAAATAGATTAATTTGGTGTATGTACTTGCATATAGAGCATTGTAACGTAGCCAAGTCTCTGCCATTACAAAATAAGAGTCCCCGTGTATTTCAGGCTTGTTTATAGTTAAAAGTCTCACTCAATGCAACACATTTTTCTGGTTATTATTGAAATTTTGGTTGTACAATAAACTGCTTTTGGAAATGTATTTATTTTGGCTCTTGTATCCTCGGTATCTATTCTCTTTATAGTGAGGAAAGACTAAGAATTTTTTTTTTATCATTCTAGAAATATATATATATTTTTTTATTAATCAGCTATCTTCCTTTTCCCCCCGCCTTATCAGTATCGGCAAAATCCACTATCGGTCGACCTTTAAATGTAACACCCTCTTTTCGTGAAACCATGTCCAACCCTGGGCGGCTGTGGCTCGGGGGGTAGTGCGAGTTGGCCACCAATTGGAGGGTTGGTGGTTCGATTCCGGCCCACATGACTCCACATGCCGAAGTACCCTTGGGCAAGACACTGAACCCCAAGTTGCTCCCAATGGCAGGCTAGCGCCTTACATAGCATCTCTGCCATCATTGATGTGTGTGTGTGTGTGTGTGTGTGTGTGTGTGTGTGTGTGTGTGTGTGTGTGTGTGTGTGTGTGTGTGTGTGTGTGTGTGTGTGTGTGTGTGTGAATGGGTGAATGGGACACAATAGGAATGTAAACACTTTAAGATTAAAGTTGCTATGTAAGTGCAGACAATTTAAAACAAGTCCAACCATCTATTTTTTTCCATGTTGAATATCCAGTTTCGTCACATTATGAAAGTCTAATGACTTGTGAATGACGTTTCAGTTTTTTCAGGAATTGCAATAAAACACCTGGTTTAATTTGCAACATAATGCATTTGAGGAATAAAATTAGGATGGGTCTCGATGTTTTTTTTTCTGTGAGGTGCTGGTTGAACATCAGCAAACAGCCGCCACGTAGCCATGTCATTTAAAGACACAAATGGAGCACTTTAGCAGAATATATGACTGTTCTTTTCCATACAATGAAAGTGAATGGGGATGGATGCTGGAAAATTGCAGCATGAACATTCTGCCTAAAGTGACCTTTTGAAGCGTGAAGCATTTACTTGTTTCCATTGATCATAGTAGAAATATTGGTGGGGGTTGTACTAACTTAATTTGACTATTGGGGTACACCCCCCCCCCCCTCCCCTCTGGAATCTACACCCCTGAAAACAAGGCAGATCTGTCAAAAGTAATGTAGTATAATGTGACTTTCTCTAACGCTACAGACTATGTTTAACTTTGTTAAACGACCAAAGTGGTATTAAAACACGCAGGATGTTACTCTAGTGAAAATGTACAGTAATACTCAAGCGCGCACGGATCTGATGCTCCCAAGCAGATGCCTCATTTGGACTGCGGGCATCAAACATCCCACAGCGTTAAATGCCATAAACTGGATATCTGACTTGCAAAAGTAAACAAATACCTTGACACGCTGGCTAAATGTATGCATATGCATTTACCCCGCTGTATTTTTCATCGGCAGCGAAAATTAATAATGTAATCCACGGCGCGAGCGATTTTGCGCCGCGACCCAAAGGATGAGCTGGATGCTTCATCCGCATCATGGAAAACCAGAAGGACAAGTGGCTCTTCACAGTGCTACAGCCTTCCAATGAAACACAATCAGGAGTCTTTATACGCACGGATATTCACATTTGGCTGAGTAATGGATTTTAAGATGCAATCGAACACTGTATAGGTGGATTTATCTGGATAAAGAATCAATGGGGTACCCTGGATGGAGCACTACTGTACTGACCACGAGGGTGAGTCCAGTTATATATATACAAATAATAATAATAATAATAATAATAATAATAATAATAATAATAAAACTTATGTAGATCCACAAGTGGTGTTTGTTTGTAATGCATTTGTGCGTCTGGCGTTATGTGCACTAAAACTTATCTTGAACTTATTCAAGCTTGTTTGATCAACATTATGCAATATCTTAGGAACTTGCGGTGTGTTGGAGAGTCCTGAAACAGCAGCTCCATAGTGATCCATGTCATTTCATTGGTCGCTGTCCACTGCGCTGGTGGTGCTGAAATCTGGATGATGCCGGCGCAGCGACTGCAGGGCTGCCGCTCCCTTCACATTAACGAAGACAATGGCCGCTTTCTGCTGCTCGCCGTGCTGATCATCGTGTACCTGCTGTGCGGCGCTGCGGTGTTTTCTGCCATCGAGAGGCCGTCCGAGCTGCGAGCCCACGGGCGCTGGAACCGGACACTCGTGAACTTTAGCGACACGTTCAATATCAGCTTGCAGGATCTGAGCGCCTTCCTGAAAGAGTACGAGGCTGCGATCGCTGCTGGAGTTCGGGTCGATTCTCTTCGACCAAGATGGGATTTGACAGGGGCGTTTTATTTTGTCGGGACAGTGGTGTCCACTATAGGTAAGTTACTACATGCATACCTTTTCATTTTCTTGTGATTCTCTCCCATGTTATGCATTAGTATAAACGAGTTTGTCCTCTACTTTGGCTAAACTATTTGATAAAACAGTTCTGTTAAATTCTGTTTTTGGAGAAAATGTTCCATGCTCTTTTCTATGTAAGTGAATGGAGTAATGTCAAGCTAAAAAAAATGGCAAAAAGCACTATAAAGTGCCAAAAAAGGTAGTCCATACCAATTGTGTGCTGTGTTTCAAGTCTTCAGAAGCAACATGGCAGCTTTTAACCAATAGAGTGAAATAGCAATATATCGTGGTACTTTTTCTCATGATGCTGTATCGATATTTTCAATCTTGTATTGATACTTTGTAGGGGTGTAACGATTCACTCCTTTTCTGCTGATCTATGTGCATCGAGCTTGAAATATGATCTTTAAATCAGAATTGTTAGTGTCGGTCAATAATTGATTTAAAATGCTAAAAACAGTGCACAATATTTGAAAATATATAAATATTGAATTAGTTACGTATGTGCGATTTACTTGAGATTAATTTTGAATTGAATCGAAAACCTATGAATCGTGAATCGATTCGCTTTCAACCCAAAGAGTCACATCCCTGATACTTTGTGTTTTCATATCATGTCCAACATTGCAATAGCGACGGACCAGAACATGTACTGTAAATATGTGCAAACTCTGAGAGCGGAGTTTTTATTTTCAGATGCAATATGAAAGTCTGAGATGGCAATATGTGGCAATAAGGTGTGATGGTGGCGTAGTGGGCTAAAGCACATAACTGGTAATCAGAAGGTTGCTGGTTTGACCCCCACAGTCACCACCATTGTGTCCTTGAGCAAGGCACTTAACTCCAGGTTGCTCCGGGTTGATTGTCCCTGTAATAAGAGCACTGTAAGTCGCTTTGGATGAAAGTGTCTACCAAATGCGTAAATGTAAATGTATATGCAAAATACATACGTGAAATATACAGTATGTTCATCTGTGCCGTTGACTGATAAACAAAGCTGCACATATGCAACTTGCCTGTATGTGTATTTAAAAATACTACAAAAATAGATGATTCACATGTGTAACATATTTTACCAAATACTAGCAGAAACAGTGTTTTTTCGTTCCGGTTCCGGCGTTCCGCAACCTCGTTTCCAAATGGTAACCGGTTGTTTTAAAAAACATTTTTTCATGACAATACTATGTGCTAAAAGTGGGAGATATTCCAGTTGCACTGTTGCCAGATCTCACAAGAGCAACAACACACCTGTTTTGGAAAAATAAGCTCAAAATAAGAATCCTCACCCAAATTATGCAAAAATAAACGATTCATTTTTCCCATGTGGAGGAATTGTCAGGATTGCAATCATTGCAAGCATAGCCAACGGTTGCCTATATAAAGTTACTTCTTTTCAATAAAAGTATTCTTTATTTTCATTTTTTTCTTCCCTTTTTCTCCCCAATTTGGAATGCCCAATTCCCAACACGCTCTAAGTCCTCGTGGTGGTGTAGTGACTTGCCTCAATGCGGGTGGTGGAGGACGAATCTCAGTTGCCTCCGTGTCTGAGACTGTCAATCCACGCATCATATCACGTAGCTTGTTGAGCGCATTACTGCGGAGACCTAGCACGTGTGGAGGCTTGCGCTATTCTCCAGGGCACCCATGCACAACTCACTACCTGCCCCGCTGAGAGCGAAACACATCATAGTGACCACAAAGCAACCCTCCCTAGCAACCGTGCCAATTTGATTGCTTAAGAGACCTGGCAGGAGTCACTCAGTACACCAATAAATGTATTCATAATATTAAATATATCCCCCAAAATTTTCAAATATTTCAAATATTCATTTGGACACCTAAAATCAATGAATAGCCTAAATCTCTCTCTCCTGTAGCATGCACACATTGTGTGGGTGCGTTTGGAATAAACGTCACCTTTTGCGGGCCAAATGATTAGTATTTTTTTGACATTCGTTTTTAAACTAGCGGTTTCCTTTGGAATCGAAGTGCATGCTTACTAAAAAGAAAGAAGCTGCATTTTTTCAGGCAAAAGGAAGTGGTGTAAATCCGAAAATGTACTGTGATAAACCATAAGAATTTGGTTTCCTAAAAAAGATTTTTTGGAAACAAATGAACCGGTCATTAATAAACAATCGAAAGGGATTTAGTTCCCATTTTCGGTTACGTTCTGCAAAAATATTTGTTTATGGTCATATGCTGTATGGCCATATGCAAGATTTAACAAATTTTGCGAAGCATGAGAGAAATTGAAACCAAACCTGCATGATTAACTTTTTCGGTCACCGACACAGAGTCTCGCATTTGGTGCAGTTTCAGTCGTGATCCAATAATGAAATCGTGATGTATTGCGAAATATTGAATTATGATATATTGTTTCGTGAGGTTGTCCGCGACACCCAGACCTGCAGTATTTGTATGTGCAACAGACCGAAATAAAATTTTCAACCAAAAATGAAACTTTCCCTCCCTTATAGCACTCTGCCGTGTCTCATTTGCACATATTTAAACTCCTATTAATACTTATTGCGTTATGAATCCAAATGCCATTGGTTCATAATCGATCATGACGTGCTAAGTTCGAATATGTGGAAGCACAAGCAGAGAAGCTACTGAAGATTTACAGTAAATAACGAACTTTACAGGATAACAAATTTCGATCAGTTTCTGTTGAACACTCAATATCAAAAATATCCTTTTACAGAAATGTTTCAGATTCAATACGCGTTAAGCTCAATCGACAACATTTGATTACCACTGGAAATATTTTCGACTCGTCCCTCGCTTGTAAAAAATCAAATTAAAGTTGTGGTTACAGTGAGACACTTAAAATGGAAGTAAACGGGGCAGTCAATAAACTTTAATATACACGTAGTTTCAAAACTATCACCACAAGACATAAACAATAGAAGTGTCTACATGATTTAAGTGTGATAAAATTGTTTACAGGTTTTACCGGCATTGTGTTGTCATGACAACAAAGTTGTCTGATGGTCTGAACTTATATAGCACCTTTTTAACCTTAATGGTATTCAAATCGCATTGCACTGCGACCCATTCACACACCAATGATGGCAGAGCTGCCTTGCAAGGTGCTAGCCTGCCATTGGGAGCAACTTGGGGTTCAGTGTCTTGCCCAAGGACACTTCGGCATGTGGAGACATATGGGCCAGGAATCAAACCACCAACCATGCGATTAGAGGCCAACCCGCTCTACCACCTGAGCCACAGCCGCCCACAATTGTTTTTTTGGATATAACTTACAGTGTTCAGGTAAGCGAGCAATTTTAATACATAAAAACGTTTAATGTTTCCATGTATTTTCATGTATATGAACTGGCCCTATTCACTTCCATAGTACCTCACTGTATCTATGATTTTTGCATATTTAGTTAAATAAGCTAGGGATGAATTGACAATATTTTTGGTGGTTATTAACATTATGCCACAAATGCTGTCGATCGAGCTTAACTTGCATTGAACCTAGAACATTCCTTAAAGTTATACAGGTTTGGAACAACATGGGGCGAAGCATAATACATCTGGGTAAAGTATTCCTTTAAGAGTGTGATTCATGCTTTTTTGTTTCTGTGTGCAAATGTTTCTTTTGTCTCTGATTTACAAAGTTTGAAAGCCTACGCATAAAAGATATTCCTTCCAGCAACCCTAAAGATCAATATAAAACTCATTCTGTGTCTATTCATGTCTGTATTAAAAAGAGAAAGATTGAGCGAGGACATTTCGGTTTGTCTCGTACAGCTTTTTGCTTTTGTAACACTTTATGTAATATCATTTTCAACTAAAAGAAGCCATAAATGCACAATAATACAGCGGCAAAAAAGTAGTGTTTTTAATTTTTTATTTTTAGCAGCAACAGCTTCTGGCGCCTTGGTTGACTTGTGACCTTTCATAGAACTCACATCGCTCTTTTGCCTGGCTGAGAAAACATTTCCTTGGTCTCAGCAGAGATTTAACTTTTTCCATTGGCATTTCCTCAGCATGCTTGATAGACCAATTCACACCCTGTAGTGTTCCCTGGGAGGCTGGGAGGAGAAAAGCGTCCAAGCCAACTCCCTGCTGGACTTTAGCATTCAGGACCAACCCTCAGGCTGGCAGTTTGCTGTAGGGTTCATGTCCCAAAAGCCAAATGTGCTGATGCCCACATGTCCTGGATAACATTTACCCTGTAATAGGTCACTAAAGAGCAAGTATCCCTCCGAGACAGCCCCTTCTTTACTGTACAGTATGTATTTGTTCCTACAGACTGGCTCCTGTTTTACACTTTCCATCTGCGGTGAATAATCAATAGCCATGCACTTTGTAGTTCTTACAGCTATACGGGCGCTTTCATGCTAGAGCAATTGGTGCGAAACCGAGTTTTATTTGGTTGGTCTGAAAATAGTCTGCTTGAAAAGGTGTTAAAATTCAGGTGAACTCTTTGGAATGGTTTGTAATTGACTTCGCTAATCTCAGCCCCTTGATTTCCATTGCTCACTTTGACAAGCTTTGCAGAACTTCTCGCAGGAGTAAATAAGAGATTGTTGTGAATGGCACTGTTTTGGCTAAAAGTTTTAGCTGATTATCACAGTCACTTACCATTTGATAGCAATCACACACCTGATAACATTAGTGTTAGAGAACAGAACAGCTCATATAGTGTCTACAACACACTTACTATGGTGTTGTGAACTCTTTATTTACTATCGCCTCTACTACGACCTGCATCAACACATCCATTGAATTTAAATGAAATAATGTCAAGTCATTAGTATAATTTACATAGCAAATTGGCCAAATAGTTTTTAGACTAAAAATGTTTTCTAAGTCAAGTCAAGTCTAGTCTAGTCTAGTCTAGTCTGGTCTGGTCTGGTCAAGTCACTTTGTCCAATCACTTTGGATTTACAGTTTTGGTTTTCACATTGTAAATAAAATGCACGTGGGTTTTTCACACTTCATCTGTCATTGCTAAGCCGAATGTTACAGCATAACCTTTTTCCTAAAACCTATGGGTCAAATCATTACATTGTTTTTTATATTTCTTCAGATCTACAAATGTGACATATCCTATTGAACTGACTAATCGGAAGACTTGTCTTTAAACGGGTAGGGTGAAAAGTATCACCATGTAAAATTGTGTTTTAATCAGTAGGTTTTCGCAACGGTTCAAGAATTGGCAAGGAGGAGGCGGGAACTGGCTGAACAGTAAACATATGTTTTAATGTCAAACTTAACGTAAAAAAAAAAACATATACAAACACAGACACACATGCAATGCGGCCGTGTGCATCTCTCTCTCTCTCTCGAATCGGCGCCTCCGGCTCCCCTTTATCTCGATCTCCCACTGATCAGCTGATTCAGTGCCGGCCGTGCACGGCCCTGCGATGCCCTCTTCCTCGTCACACTCCTCCCCCATCTGATTCAGGACCACCCCCCCCCAGGGGGTCCACCCTACCTCCTGTGAACCTGGCGGAGAGAGACAAGGGCAGGTGGGGTGAGAGGGAAAGGGTTAGAGAGAGAGAGAGAGAGAGAGAGAAGAATTTGCTCGGCGGCTCCCATATACGCTGTCACCCGGTCCTCAACCGCTCCTCCGCCCTCTGGCTGATGCCAGCTCGCTCCTCCCCGACGGACGGCAGCAAGTCCTCCAGCCCCTGGTGGACGGACCACTCCTCCCCTTCTTCAGCGGACAGCAGCGGTTCTTCCGTGTCTCGGCGGCCGGCAGCGATCCTTCCGTCCCCAGGAAGACGGCCGCGGCTGCTCCCCTGGCGGATGGCAATGGCGAGGACTCCGCAACAGCGCATCCCTCCTCCTTCCTGGGTTCGGCACCACTGTAACGGTGCAAGGATGGCCAAGGAGGAGGCAGGAACTGGCTGAACAGTAAACATACATTTTAATGTCAAAATTACCTTAAAACAAACATAAACAGAGACACATGCAATGCGGCCACGTGCGTCTCTCTCTCTCGAACTGGTGCCTCCGGCTCAGCTGATTCAGCGCCGGCCATGCATCATCACAGCACGGCCACGCCCTCCTCCTTGTCACAGTTTTCTAAAAAGATCTGTTTCTAATCTCTCCCCATCCTTTATAATGAGGAGGTCAAGAAAATGTTTGTAATTGATGGTAGATTTAAGTAGCTGAAATTCAAGAAGCTTGTTTTCAGTAGCAGGCCATAAAAGGAAAATGTCATCAATGTATCTACGCCAAAGACTCATTTTAGACAGAAAATGATTAACTTCAGAGTCACATAAACATTTTTGTTCAAAGAGACCCAGTGCAAGTTTGCATAATTAGGGGCCATAGTGCTTCCCATTGCGGTTCCTTTAATCTGTAGATAGAAGTTATTTTGTACAGAAATAGTTTTTTGGTAAGTACAAGTTTAGCAAATTTCTTTATACAGTCAATACCAGGAGTTTTTTAGAAAAACAGTCATATAGATAAAAATCTATATTATTGTGCATGCAATACATTTACATTTATGCATTTGGCAGACACTTTTATCCAAAGTGACTTACAGTGCACTTATTACAGGGACAATCCCCCAGAGCAACCTGGAGTTAAGTGCCTTGCTCAAGGACACAATTGTGATGGCTGTCGGGATCAAACCAGCAACCTTCTGATCAACAGTTATGTGCTTTACCCCACTACGCCACCACCACTCAAGTTCTAATACAATACAGTCTAACTTGCATATATATTTAGCATTTTGTGCATATTACTGGTCACACTTAATCATTAATTAGACTAGACTGGACTACTGTAACTCTCTCATTGCAGGCCTTCCTGCATGTGCAATTAGACCTCTGCAAATGATCCAGAATGCAGCATCACGTCTGTCTTTAATGAACCAAAGAGAGCACATGTTACACCACTCTTTGTCTCTCTCCACTGGCTGCCGGTTGATGCACATATCAAACTCAAGGCTCTGATGCTGGCATACAAAACAGTCACTGGATCTGCTCCAGCATACCTAAAATAATTTCTGCAGAGCTACACACCCACCAGAAGCCTACAGTCGGCTAATGAACATCGCCTTGTTGTACCAACACAAAGAGGCACCAAAACACTTTTCCGGACTTTCGGCTTCATCATACCACGTTGATGGAATGACCTTCCCAACTCTCTGTGAAGCTGACTCACTTTCTGTTTTTAGCCAAAAAATGGCTAAAAACACATCTTTTCCATGAGCACTTAACCAGTCAACAGACCTTTTGTAAGTCGCTTTGGATAAAAGCGTCAGCCAAATGAATAAATGCAAATGTAAATGAATTCATTCACGAATTCATTTCTCATAGTTACTTGTTTCCAGTGAGTTATCATTCTGTGTGTGTCAAGGTTTGGTTGGTAAATCCTAATAACACAGTGAAGCTGGCATCTTCTATAGTAGTAAACAGCAGCTGCTAGCACTCTTTGTGGTATTGACATTGATGATGCAAGTGTACCATGGTTCAGATCTAGAGACCCGCATTGGCAAGAATCGAACTCTAAACTCTCCAAGTGTGAAAGCATCCACTCCTTCAAGCAGATGAACCCCCTCCCAGGCGCTGTTGATTCCCAGAGGCTGCTTTCGTAATTGAAAATCTGAAGCAAAAGGGCTTCATTAGAGAGCAAAATGATTGTGTGCAACAGAGAAAGCAGATATGGATTGGTGTGGCTGTCAAAACCAGGTTGTGCCTAGGCTATTTTCTGGGGCTTTAATGCTATCTTCCTCATAGATTGGACATTCCTTTACCCTCTGAAACCAGGATTTGGTGTGTACGTGTGTGCATATATTGTTTTATAGTTGTATTCAGACTCAGAACACTCTATAAGATTTATGGGTAGTCTAGAATCCGCATAAATCCTCATTTACAACATCCAATCACTTACTATCAATATGCACTGAATGCATATTGTACACAACAAGGCAAAAGTGTAAAAGCGGCAGTTCAATAACATTTTCCAACATTCTTTTGAATGCCCATATACTAAAATAAAATGTTTGATGCCATGAGTGTACCATCATTTACTATTACGATTATTTGGAATGGCCATGGAAAATTAAGCAATGTGCTAATTTTACCTGGTCGCAAAAAGTAGTCAGTCAATTTACCTGATGAACTTTCACCTTTTGCTGACCCTTTATGCTTTGCAGAGCTAATGTGTGCTTCTAAATCACTTGCAACTTTATTAGATTAGCAACTGACACATAAGTGGCAGCTTTACATATCATGCATTCTGCTTCCCACGGATCTCGACCTGAACGAAAGCATGGACATTTTTGTGCAAATCTTCTGTAAATTTGCACTTTTGTTTGAGCATTATTTCCACTCACCTGTCATTTGCTGCTGTTTGATGCCGAACACAACAGCGCTTCGTGCATTCACGGAGAGATTGACAGGCAGGAATTTAGCCAATAGCTGCTGCAAGCCTCTTATAATCCACCAATTGGTGTGCGAGAAGGCGGGACTTACAAAGAGGGGTTTAAACGATGCAAATATGCGCGCACACACAATGAAGTATCAGACCAGATGCACATCATAACACAACTAAAGCCGAGTCCCGGACATTTTCGTGGCCGGATGCTTTTTAATGTCTGAAAAAGAGAACATGTCCGGGAAAAAGAGGACTTATGGTCACCCTACTTATTAGTCAGACATTATCATTACAAATCTACACACAATTCTGCTCAATTCTTTGGTGCTTTCTATATTGCTAGGTTTGGATATTATTGTAACTTTTTGATCTAAATGTCACATAAATACAACTGTGGTTGGTTAATTAACATGTCGTCAGATAGACCTGTCTAAGTGGGCAACTCTTGGCCAGAATTAGCTAGCAAAGTAGAACAGGCTTCATGCCGGCAGACCGAAGTCTGGTTCTGCGAGATTACCAAAAATGCAACACAGTCTGGCCAGTATAATTCTGCTTCATTAAGCGACAAATATTAAAATAAGGCGTGCTTGATGTAATTCTTTCTTCTCAGCCGCCATATGCAGTACCTTTCATCTCAGTGTGAAGTCTCCGCACACCTCCCAGCTTCAAAGATAACAGAGATTGCGAGGTGCCTCGGCTTTGTCATGATGGGAGTCTTTTAGGGACAACCCAGACACTTCCGTCTGCATCTCACGGAACCCCCTACCATTTCACACACAGTGAGTCACAATCAGACTCAGACACAGCGCTGGCACAAATTAAGAACTTGTAATCAGTATAGCTTCATCTCAGCCCAAGGAGAAACTTTATCTGAGACAGACAGAAAGTAACATGCTCTTAGTTCTTGGAATTTCTCTGATGCCGAGTTCTGGAGACGCTTCTGCAAGCTACAACCATCACTTATGTCAGTCAGAGAGGAAAGCTCAATCAGCACCCGGATGCTAACGACCGAGAATCTGTTCGATGAACAGATGTGCTATTAATAGAGCCACTGTTTTCGGATCACAAACCTTCATTTCATGCATACATTTGTTCAGTTCATTGAGAAAACACCAACTAAAATATGCCACACCATCAATGTCATGATATGTTGAACCATACCATTTAATAAATTATTAGAATAATTAGAGCCTGGATGTAGCAATCATTATAACTGTGTTGGACACCTTCCGCCCCACTTTTTTGGAGATAACCAGTACTTTTCAAAGACCTTTTCATGCCTTAATTACCTTGTTTACACATCTCGATGATCTGATCACAAGTTAGTGGACGGTGTATAATGCAGGTGTTAACGGGCTGCAAAGAGCGCTTAAATAAACATGGCCATACATTAAAGACTTCACAGGACATCTTCGGTAGTGGTTGACCGGATATGGGTGTTTCAATGGGCTATGCCGATACCAATATATAGAGAGCAGGATGGCCGATATAAATGCCGATATGCATAATACAATTTCACAATAGGAAATCAGGTGTAAACATCATTTCTGAAATGAAACAAACACGATACAATATTTATTAAAATTCACTTAAACTGTAAAAAATAAAACCTTGGAAACTAAAATTGTTTACGATCTATTTGCAAATGTATTTGCAAATGTCCAGGGCTGGACAGGTAATCTGGCATACTTACCATTTTACCGGTGGACCGACGCACTTTGGGGCCGATCAGGGGTGGACTGTCCATCGGGAGATCTGAGCCGACCGGTTGGTCAGCTGAGAAACGAGCCGAATGGGCCGCGATAAGCTCAAATGCGCTGCCGCGTTATGCAGAATGGACCACAAAACGGCGCCGCGATATGTAGAAAAGTACAGCGAACACCCCCACCTCGACAAGTTTTGGGCCAGTTGCCATGTAAAATCCCGGGCCGATTTCTCTTCCCAGTCCAGCCCTGGTCAAGACTGTTTCCTGAAACCGTAGTAACTATGTCGCCATCCATCGTTGGTTCAACAATATAGAGCTGTCGTTAATGACGACACGTACACCAGAAAGCTGATTAATGTGCGAAAGCTGCTGAAGACACGAAAGCATTGTGCACTGTGTAATGCAACAGATAAACTGAACTGCAATAGTGAGGTTTCCCTCTACATCAGACTCCGGGATTCCCCCGATGCATTTGAGCACATGCACACTCTTCAAAAACATATAAGAACTTCACTTATGCATTAATGCAAACACATAAAAGCTGTGTTAACTGACAGAAACCGTGTATGATAAAGCTCTTTCTTTTAAACAGTCTTTAATCCCTTGAATGACCGCACTCGCGGTTACATGATGTTTCAGATTGTCACTTTCTGAAAAACTTTGGTGTAAAGCGTTTTCTTAAATGCATGTAAACATTGTCAAAGTCTGGACAGAATGAAAAATATATATGGAATGAAAGATATAGAAGCCTCAGCGAAGTCTAATGATGTCTAACAATAAACTATGCTTCTAAACACAGGTAAAGAGCTGTAGTTTTCGGGAAACACCAAATCGCTGAACTATGTATGCTGGAACTTGCAACTATATTTGGCTATCAATACTTTTGGGGAGCACCTCAAAGTTGATGTTATACCTGACATCAACATTCAGTAATATACTGTTTATGTAGAAAGTAGGGCTGCTTGATTGTGACAAAAATCATAAATTACTTTATTGCTGTCGGTGGTGGCATAATGGGCTAAAGCACAAAACTGGTAATCAGACGGTTGCTGGTTCGATCAACCCAGTCACCACCATTGTGTCCTTGAGCAAGGCACTTAACTCCAGGTTGCTCCGGGGGGATTGTCCCTGTAATAAGTGCACTGTAAGTCGCTTTGGATAAAAGCATCTTCCAAATATATAAATGTAAATGTTTTGTATATCACAACTTCAAATTGGCCCACTTAGTAGCATGACAAAATTAAACTGTTATTCTGTTGTGCACAAAAACCGAGCAGTCCCATTATAATGACTGAATCTGTCCTCCACTGCAGGTTTACACTGTTTGAGCCCTGCAGTCCAGCACACGCTCACTGATGCTTCGCACTGAGTTCCTGGAGTTCTGCATCCTCGCGACTGCTCTCGTTATAAATTAAGCTGTCTATTTGGCTCAATAGATCCTTTACACCACATCTACGCCTTGTTGAGTATAATGGAAGCGCTCTAGTTTTGTTGCGTTGCTCATTTGCAGTCTATATACAGTCTAAATAGCAAGTGTTGCTGTACGACGTAACAAATCCAAAATAATTCCAAATGTTTGATTTAATGATAATTAATATTTCAGACCATGCTTTTCACTTTGCTATAAAGCTTCTTTTATAGTATCAGGTGATTTCTTCAGCACTTTTCATGTGAAACATATGGCAAGCATTTGGCAATCAGACTATTTCAAACTTGTGCATTAGGATCGGTTGTCATTACTGTTAGGATTTCAGACTAATTTACTGTAAGTGTCTCTGATTTGCCATTGTCGTTTCATTGCTCAACAGACATGTCTGAGATTGGAAGAATACTCAGCCACTGCAATAACTCATTAGACTTAAATGGAAAGCTGGTCTGTTATTTGGTTCTTTGGTAATGGTTATTTTGGTAATGGTTATTTTTTCGCAGCACTTGTAGTAAGTGATGTGTAGTCACAATATTTCTCTACAATTTCCCTGCCTTCGACATAATCAGATCACAAATGGTCACCAGAGATGCTAATTTCGGGTGTGAACAGCAGTCTGTTTCGGCTTGTGAACAGATTATTCTAGATGGATGTTAAAACCAGGTGTAAAGTTGGCAATGTGTCCCTTTTTGCCCCTAACCAAATATTGTCTTGCTTTATAAAAAAAAAAACATCAATTTTTTTTTAAAACAAGATGAATTTACTTGAGGAGCAAAATGACAAGATATGTTCTTGTTTACAGAGAAATCGAACAATCCCCCATTGTAAGAGCAACCACCACAGAATTTTGTTCGATTTCTCTAAAAAACAAGACTTAATATCTTCTGTCATTTTGCTTCTCAAGTCATTTTTAAGGATGTTTTGATATTGAAATGTTCCTGAAAAAATACGACAAAAATACATATTTTTTTAGCAGTGTGAGATTTAAACGAATTTGCGTTAGGGTTAGTGAGTTGATACTTATGATTCATTTAAATATCAACTTTGTCTCTGATGTTTCTCTCAAAAGTCCTCCTGGGGAATGAAAAATAGACACAAGTGAGATAATTGTTGACATGCTGTTGAAGACTCTAAATTTAGTCTTCTTCCCCGTTGTGAAGTCACAGAGTCACACCAGTTAAATTTGCCAAGGAAAAGTATGTTTATTAAATCTTATAGTTATCAGACATAGGAGAGAAAGCTACTTCCCCTTCTGTCGCTCTCTCCACGTTGTGTCGGAGAAGCGACACTAGGGGTCTCTCTTGAGCGCCGATATCCACCTCTGATCTATGAAAAAAGGCCAATGAGAGTTGGCAGCCAGTATTTGCATGTCCCGCCGCTGGACATACGGGTATTTAAGCGGCGCAAATACGGGAGTTCATTCAGAAAATTTCTTCGGAGCCGATGGTCTGTTTGCAGTTTGCTGCGAGTTTACACACCACTACGTTCCTGTTTCCTCTGACGATCTGCATGCTGTTGGATTTGACGGCGCACAACAGCGGCTTTCTCCTACTTGCACAGCGTGCATTGTTGCCCCTGAGCGCTTCGACAGCGCAGACACACACACATACTGTGTGTTAAAAGAGTTATTTCCCTTAAAAGAGTGAATTTCTCTAAAAGAGCAAAACACAGCGGCGTTGAACGTCCTTTTCAGGATGCGTCTTTTTCAAGATGCCCTTCCGCCTCTGTGTTGTTCCTGGATGCGGTAGAAGCCTCTCTGCTTCAGACGGCCACAGGCGCTGTCTCGTGTGTTTGGGCCGCGATCACACCGAGGCAGAGTTTGTGGATGGTTCATGTTCTCACTGCGAGAACATGACCATGACCACGTTGCGGTCGCGGCTTGCTTTCAACAGCACGGGAGGTTCGCGGGGTGCACCCCAGCTTCACCCCGCATTGTTCCTTCTTCCCACGGGATTGAGGACGATGCGGTTGGCGCTGGGGGCGATTTGGGGGCGGCAGCGGGTGCAGTTTCGCTGGGTAGCCCCCCCGCGAACCTCCCGTTCCCCCGACACACTCGCTGGTCCCCATCCACGCTCGCGGCGATAGCGGCTCGCCTCACGGCCTGGCTGTCTATCCTCCCGAGCCCGAAGCAGATGAGCTCGCCGCCGCATCGGAGAGTGTGATGTCTGATGCCGAGGACTCCCCTGGACTGCCGCCTTCGGGCCAGCAGACCCAGGCTGAGGCCGACGCTCAGATGTCTGACATGCTTTCCCGGGCCGCCGTGAGCGTGGGGTTGGATTGGAACCCTCCATCCTCCATTGCAACCTCCACGTCTGGTCCCTGGACGGGATGCAGAAGAGCTAGCCGGCTTACCGGCGACCGTTGTGAATACAATCAACCAAGACAGAGCCCCCTCTACCAGGCACCTTTACGCCCTAAAGTGGCTCTTGTTCACAGATTGGTGTTCTTCCCGAACTGAAGACCCACAGAGATGCGCGATCAAGTCAGTGCTCCTGTTCCTACAGGAGAGGCTGGACAGGAGGCTGTCCCCGTCCACCCTCAAGGTGTATGTTGCCGCCATTGCCACCCACCACGATCCTGTAGACGGCAAGTCTTTGGGTAAGCACGACCTGATCCTCAGGTTCCTGAGAGGCGCCCGGAGGTTGAATCCCTCCCGGCCAGGCCTAGTTCCCTCCTGTGATCTCTCGGTAGTCTTGGCAGGACTCCAGAGACCTCCCTTCGAGCCGCTTGAATCAATTGGACTCAGGGCCCTCTCTCTTAAGATGGCCCTGCTGATCGCGCTCGCCTCTATCAAGAGGGTCGGGCTCTGTCAGCGACACTTGCCTGGATTTCGGTCCGGCGGATACATCTGTGATCCTAAGACCACGACCGGGCTATGTGCCCAAGGTTCCTACCACACCATTCCGAGATCAGGTAGTGAACCTGCAAGCGCTGCCCCGGGAGGAGGCAGACCCAGCCCTTTCATTGCTGTGTCCAGTGAGCACCCTGCGCATTTACCTGGACCGCACACAAAGCACCAGACGCTCTGAGCAGCTCTTTGTCTGCTTTGGGGGATGGCAGAAAGGGAATGCCATCTCCAAACAGAGGCTCGCCCACTGGGTTGTCGACGCCATCACACTGGCTTATCACACCCAGGCCGTGCCCCTACCCTTGCGGGTCCGAGCTCACTCAACAAGGGGTGTTGCGTCCTCGTGGGCACTGGCCAAGGGAACCTCCCTAGCAGACATCTGTAGAGCCGCGGGTTGGGCAACACCCAACACCTTCGCGAGGTTTTACAACCTCCGCGTTGAGTCGGTTGCGCCTCGTGTTTTCTCAGGTCCGAGCCCGTGAGAACTCGGTAACACGTGAGACCGACTGGCCGGGTGGATCGCTTGCGCTCAGCGCCCTTTCCTGACGTCAAGGTAAAGTAGTGCGCCTTCTTCCCAGGGCGCTCCACTCCGAAGTCGGGACCCTGGTCGATTCCTCCCCAGCCCTCCGGGTCCGCGGTTCAGCGGAGGAACTCGCCGACCCAAGCCACTGCGGGTACCCTGATGGCTACCCTGTACTGGTATAGGTGCTCCACAGGTAAGGCCTCCTGTTCGGACTCCCCCTGTGTGTAATTCCACGGTTCTGTCCCCTTACGAGTGGACCCCCGTGTCTCCCTTAGGCAGTTACAGCTGCCCCGGTCGCCATGCTGTAGCAACTCCCCCCTTTCAAGGCTGGATCTACCACCGCGCCATACTTTCCACACGAGCCCTAAGACGGCTGTGTGACGTGTCTACCACTTTTCCTCCCCAAGAAAAAGGGCAGGTGTGGTCTCCGCAGGGTCTGGGTAAGACCCCCTTCCCTATATGCGTGTAAGGGCCCCGGCCGTGATTGCTCTATGCGAGAAACATAGAGAGAAAAGAGGCCCAGCCAGGCTGGCCCGTTCCCATGTTGGCAAACATCGCCTTGTTCCCCTCCCAGGGTAACTAGAAGGATCCCGATGTTCTTATGGGGCATTGGGGAAGGGTACGTGCAGCCAGGTACAGACGATGCGCGGCACTGGATGAAATCCCTGCCCGCCTCTGTATCGGCAGTTCACGTACACGGTTCAGCGCATGGCAAGATTGGAATGGGTCCCCTAGTGTCGCTTCTCCGACACAACGTGGAGAGAGCGACAGAAGGGGAACGTTTGGTTACGTATGTAACCTCCGTTCCCCGAGGGAGGGAACGACACGTTGTGTCTTTCCTCCGCCATGTCGCTGAACCGAGCCACTGTTGTGGCCGGACCATTTCCGGCTCCTCAGAAAAATCCTGGATGAACTCCCGTATTTGCGCCGCTTAAATACCCGTATGTCCAGGGGCGGGACATGCAAATACTGGCTGCCAACTCTCATTGGCCTTTTTTCATAGATCAGAGGTGGATATCGGCGCTCAAGAGAGACCCCTAGTATCGCTTCTCCGACACAACGTGTCGTTCCCTCCCTCGGGGAACGGAGGTTACATACGTAACCAAACGATTTCAGTATAAAGTGTGGTGTCATACAAATGGTTTTCCAATCGTCCCTCAGTCTTGCTGGGGCTTTTTTAGTCTTTCTTAAGGAGTTACATTTGCAGGGTGTATTTAAGCTTACCATAGCAGTTTAAAATAACTTCCCTTCCACTTAAAATGTAAAACACAAGTCAACACATGCAACTCCAGCTCATATACTACCTATCAAAAGTTTACACATACAACCAACAGTATATAAAGCTTACACATGTCTGTAAGAGCTTACACATACAGCCTTGACTTACACTAAGCTTTAGGCATGCCTTGACTTACACCACATAACATAAAACATAAGTTTAATAATGTAATACAAATGATGGACGTTAAGGCTCTGGGTTACTGACCGAAAAGTCAGGGGTTCAAGCCCCAGCACCGTCAAGATACCACTGTTGGGGCCTTGAGCAAGGCCCTTGACCCTATCTGCTTCAGGGCCAAGAGTTGTTGAGGGTGGGGTGGGGGTTTGGGGGCAGGGTTGGGGTTGGGGTCGCTGTCCATTTCTGCATATCGCAGTGGCTCATTTTAGCTTATCGCGGCACATTAGGCTCGTTTCGCAGCCGAACCAACAGACCCCCTCGGTTTTTCCAATGGCTAGTCCTCCCCTGATCGGCCCCAAAATGCATCGGCCCACTGGGAAAATGCCCGGTATGCCAGATTATCGGTCCAGCCCTGCCCATGTCCATCTCAACTGTGTAAGGTCAAAAGACACATGAGCTACACAGCTCAATATTTGTCGAGGAAGCTGTTTTAAATGAGTGTAGATCTGACCATCTTCTCACTTTGACCCGTGTGGTGACATATTGTGGTTGGATGAAGGTGGTAGAACAGCAGTGGCTAAAGATGTCTAGCGAGCTCAGCCTATTACATGCTTGTCTGAGCAGAGACTGATTCCCAGAGACTCGCAGGAGAACACAAACCCGAGCGTCCCACAGCCGTGTTGGCTTCAGTAGCCTTGAACCCCACCGCTTTTGACTCTGCAAGCAGACGCGTGTTCTAGACTTTCACAGCTTCTGCTGGTCATTTGTTCCATGTGTGCGTCAGTGTTCATGATGGCGTTCTTGTTCCAAGAGTTTGTTGACTTTGTAAGAATAGAGCGCAACAGTCTTGTTGCTTAAGTAAAAATCTCATTCATTTTTCCATAGGAGAATTGAATTTTAATTATAACTTTCAAACCTTTAAAGACAGGCCTACCATGAGCTCAAAGGTTGTTAATCAATGGTATACACTCCTGTTGAAGCCATCTGTCTGTGGTATTTCACCTTTATTCAAAAAACAATGTGTTTAATAATGGAATTTCTGTTGAAGAACTACACAACCCATGATCCTGAAGAGAAAGATCCACCAAACAATGTGCGCTAAAAGAGCTCTGCAGAGACCACCCACTGCCACTGTGAATGAGGAAATCGAGTCGTCTCCCTACACATTTGCACTATACTTTAAATATATTGATCCTGTATAAAAAATGTATGGATCTAATTATTTAATTTGAGTTTTTAAAAGCAACCTGAGTGTGTATGTGGCTTTAAGAGAACAAAAATAAATCCAGCCTGATCTCATGAAAATTAAGCAAGAGTGGAAAACTGTGAAAAAAAGAGTGGGGGGTACCAAAAGTGATTTAAAAGGTATCATAATTAGAAGGATTTTAAGGTGAATGTTAGATGGAGGTTTTAATAAGTAAATCGTACCTCCCTAAAAATGTAACCTAAACCTAACCGATATTGTCCTAAAAGCAAATGAGATGTAAACAAATGGCCATCCTTACCCTTAACCGACACCTAAATCTAACCGATAGTGTCCTAAAAGCAAATGAGATGTAAACAAATGGCCATCTTTACCCTTAACCGACACTTAAACCTAACCGATAGTGTCCTAAAAGCAAATGAGATGTAAACAAATGGCCATCCTTACCCTCAACCGACACCTAAATCTAACCGATAGTGTCCTAAAAGCAAATGAGATGTAAACAAATGACCATCCTTACCCTTAACCGACACCTAAACCTAACCGATAGTGTCCTAAAAGCAAATGAGATGTAAACAAATGGCCACCCTTACCCTCAACAGACACTAAACCTAACCGATAGTGTCCTAAAAGCAAATGAGATGTAAACAAATGGCCATCCTTACCCTTAACCGACACCTAAATCTAACCGATAGTGTCCTAAAAGCAAATGAGATGTAAACAAATGGCCATCCTTACCCTTAACCAACACCTAAATCTAACCGATAGTGTCCTAAAAGCAAATGAGATGTAAACAAATGGCCACCCTTACCCTCAACAGACACCTAAACCTAACCGATAGTGTCCTAAAAGCAAATGAGATGTAAACAAATGGCCATCTTTACCCTTAACCAACACCTAAACCTAACCGATAGTGTCCTAAAAGCAAATGAGATGTAAACAAATGGCCATCCTTACCCTTAACCAACACCTAAATCTAACCGATAGTGTCCTAAAAGCAAATGAGATGTAAATAAATGGCCATCCTTACCCTTAACCAACACCTAAACCTAACCGATAGTGTCCTAAAAGCAAATGAGATGTAAATAAATGACCATCCTTACCCTTAACCAACACCTAAACCTAACCGATAGTGTCCTAAAAGCAAATGAGATGTAAACAAATGGCCATCCTTACCCTTAACCAACACCTAAATCTAACCGATAGTGTCCTAAAAGCAAATGAGATGTAAATAAATGACCATCCTTACCCTTAACCAACACCTAAACCTAACCGATAGTGTTCTAAAAGCAAATGTGACATTAAAAGCACATTTTCTGAAGCAACTACGTCATTTCATGCCCCTTCTATGACACTTTCGCCTCATGTATCAGATTGACTAGGCTCGCGCTTGAGTCCAAAGTCCAACACTCTATGAGGTGAGGTACCGCGGAAGCTAACTACATTGGGATAAGTGTGTGTGGCAGGGCGGAGGGCGGGGCCGGGTCGTGATCATACACACATGACGGACATGTATGTAAACTATCTCTCTCTCCCGCACAATCCTCCGCAGTCGGCCTTTATCCCTCTCGGAGGCTTGATTAGCCTGATAAGGGACCGGGTGTGTATGATGACGACCCGGCCCTTCCCTCCGCCCTGCCACAGTGTGTATATGTATGTCAATCTGTAATGCAAGCATCAAAACGCTAATTTTTCAAATGATGCTCTAGAGTTTCGATATCATATTACTATAGCAGTGTGTGAGTAATAGCATGAAAAATAATTAATTAATTTAATTAATTAATTCATTAAAAAATAAAATGAATTAAACACAGTTGTTGCAGATCCTCTAGTGTCATTTCCACCAGAAAAATGTGGCAAAACATATAACGCGGCACGTAAAACTCAGTTTGCAAAAATGTCGTTATAGTAACGTTCATTTTATGAGACTAGGTTGCATGTGTATGTGTTGTACTAATGTTGTATATTGGTTCTTTCATATTACTTTCTTATATGTTAACTATTTTCTTTACGTTCATTTTTATCATTTGTTGAACTTGTGTTGGTCAGACAATGTCAGACTGAGCATTGAGACAGACGCAACTAAGATAATTCAATAAACTCTGCTCTTTTTTACCACTTTGTCTCCTGCATTCTGCTCTATTCCCTTGCTGACTATGGGCTGGTAGAAGAGTTACAGTAACATAACAGACTGTTTTTTTTTTTACCAGGTAGCTCAGCAAGTAAAGCCTCTGGCTACCAACCCTGGAGTCACAAGTTCGAATCCAGGGCATGCTGAGTGACTGCTGCCAGGTCTCCTAAGCAACCAAATTGGCCCGGTTGCTAGGGAGAGTAGAGTCACATGGGGTAACCTCCTCGTGGTCGCTATAATGTGGTTCTGGCTCTCTGTGGGGCATGTGGTGAGTTGTGCGCGGATGACACAGAGAATAGCGTGAAGCCTCCCACAAGCGCTAGGTCTCCGCGGTAACACGCTCAACAAGCCACATGATAAACAGATAGATAGTCCTGTCACAAATGCTGGCTTGGTTGAGTCAGAAGTTGACATGATGGACTTCAGCACTATTTTGAAAGCGCCAAAGTATTTACCCTCTTCAGGAAGGCTACCAACCAATATCTCAGTTATTGTAGTAGTGTCTTCCCTTCTTGCGTTTGTAATCACTGCAGTCAGCTGTTTTTAAACCACTGTGAGCGGCACACTTTGATTAGATCACGCATCACTGTCTCCTCAGCTATTCTCTCGCACTCATCTATCAATATAACCCGCTTAAATAATGCAGAGGAATGAATTCCCCCACTTCGCTCTTCTGTTTCTCCCTTTCATTTCATTTGAATCCGTCACACTTCGTTTGGCCTGATGGACTTCACTTTATGAAAACGCTTATAATTACAGTCTGTGAAATTATGATACATTCATTCCCCATCATTATACATTTAAACATCATCTGGGTCAGTGAAAGTCAGTGTTTTTTGCAGAAGGGACAATGTGGTTACTAGGCTGTCAGATTTACACAAGCTTTGTTCGTAATTAGCATATTGCTAACTGCATACAGTGTGGATGAATTTCACATAACATGTTAAGAATATGTTTCGGTCATATTGCACCCCAAAATTAAATGGAAGAATTAATAAATAATATATACTGTAGCATCAAGAAAATTAAGTTTGTTTTTAGGAATATAAATAAATACATATTTTCATTTTGACCCTATTTTCTAGACAATTAAGCACATTTTCCCCTACAAGTTCTCATTACCAAAATGCAAATAATAATGATATGTTATTTAATATTGGATATATTTATACATTATAGTACTATTTCTTGCACTGCATTTGGTTTATACTGATTTTAATAAAAAAATAAATCATAATATTAATTTATTATTGTAATAAAATAAAAAAAAAGCACAAATCTGGAAGTGAATGGGGGCTAATCCATAAACGTTCAAATACTCACTGTTTTAAAAGTATAGCCTCGAGACATAAACAATATGTGTGTATGATTTTAGTGAGATAAAATTGCTTAATAACCCTTTCTCCATTGCCATGACGATGTAATGTCAACAAACCCTAAAATGACTGTAAAAATGGTGATTTAAACTACTGTTAAGCTCAAATAATTTTGGATCATAGAATACAGTATTCCTAACAGTATGCTCTGGTTGTTTAGGGCACATTTTGTCGAATGGCATCCAGGTATTTCATGCATACAGGTAATTAGCATATTGTGCACAGTAAACATAATGTATACTACATAAACAGTATGAGTGGTATGCTAGTATTATATTCCGAACACCGCCAAAGACTGTAAATACTCTTGACAGACATTTATAGTGTTGCTCAGATTTCCTGGAGCAAAGAGCGGCACCTTCCTCTCTCATTCTGTTCAATCTGTGTCTTGCTCTCTGTCTCTCTCTCACCTGCTCATTCACTCTCTCTATTTCCCTTTCTGATCCCATGGGTCGCTTGGTAAAAACAGAGGGCTGTAAAATGTCAAAGTTAAAAATGGAAGGGGGCGTGTGGCCACATGAAAGGCAAGTGTGCTGTTCTCCACACCGCTACTGAATGAGGCACACAATGCTATCTTTTGACATCTAAACACTTTAACTATAGCGCTTGACTTTTACATTTCCATTACATAACCAACTACATTTACAAGCTTGTCCGAGTTCGCTCAAATTGCATGGAAGCTCAACTGATATAGTGTTTCACTTGCGATGCAAAGGAGGAATACCTGTACAGAAAGTGTCCTAAAAACACCACAAAATAGCTTTCTTGCATTTTCCACTATTATGTGACACTATTGGTTAGGCTTAGGTTTAGGGTAGAGAGGTAGGGTTGATTTAAAATTCACTATGGAGAACATTTAACTTGCTTTATGTGCCACAGTGGACATCTTACCTCGGAACTGCCGCGATACGTGTGATAAACTATGTCAGTTTTGCAAAAATGTCACCACAGTCATGTAATTTTAATTCGATCTGGATGGAAAACCAGCCCTAAATATCTGTAGTATGATATTTTGGTCTCCAGTTATAGCTCAGTTCTCCCCTATACGTCTATATTATTGTTCGCCAGGTGCAAATCATAAATATGATCTCTTAAAAAGTAATAATACCGCTCTCCTCAACAAGCTGCATGATTCATGTCTGTAGCACAAGCAGGGCAGGATGCGTTATGCACCAAAGTTTAATACTTAGGTTTAGGGATCTAAGCGAACCCCCCAATTCGACTACTTGTACTAAGTATGACTACTTATAACATTTATGCATTTGGCAGACGCTTTTATCCAAAGCGACTTACAGTGCACTTATTACAGGGACAATCCCCCCGGAGCAACCTGGAGTTAAGTGCCATGCTCAAGCACACAATGGTGGTGGCTGTGGGGATCAAACCAGCAACCTTCTGCTTACCAGTTATGTGCATTAGCCCACTACGCCACCACCACTCCTAACAGCGATGCATCTTCGCAAACACCACTAATATTTGTGGGGGGGAATATATATATATATATAAAAGAGTTTAACTTAAAATTGTATTCTTCATATGTGGACAGCGGGACTAAGTTGTAAATAATGCCAAGCTACTGTATAGAAAGACAAACATTTTTATGTTTCCAGGAGTGTTGTTATTCATGTGTTTGAGACGTTACAGACATTACATCAGAAATTATCATAATTAACATTGATTCAATGTAATGACCAGCATCATCCAATCACTACCAACCATGTTCAAATAAAATGATACATTATAAAATGTGAATCTATGTACTGATGATCATCGTCCCATGTGTGTCAAACATGTTGAGTGATCCAAACATCATCTGCAGCCTGAAACTGAACTTTTGATCAGATTTTAGGAGTGAACGCACTTGGCTGCATAGGAAAGCTATAGGATGCTCCCTTGCTGCCTAATTAGGGAATGACTTAACCTCTAGTGTGCTGTCTGTCTGCACTGGTCTCCAAACCAAATGCACCTTATTTTGATCCTAACACCGTATAAATCCTCTGAAAGCAACATTATCCAGCTTTTAGATGCATCCATTGATTCTCATTGGGATAATTCACAGTACAGGTAAATAAAGGATATTTTTAGGAAAATTAGATTACAGTCCACGTACGTAGTTATTGTGTTTAATAGAGTGCCGTTTCACGATAAATCTGAAATTTTTAAAAAAGCATATCGGATGAAACTAGAAACTCTTTTGACTCGGAGGTTTTAATGTAAACACTTAATGAGGTTTCTTACCAGATGTAGTTTTGTTGCCGTTTCTCCCAAAGACAAACTCAGCTGTGATCGGCACTATGTTGTTTGTCACATGACTCGGAGTGTCGAAAGTTTCAACTTTTAATGACAGCCTAGAGTCTCCTGAACTGAGATCAGTCGGTTTAAATTAAATTAAATTATGCACAGCCTATAGCGAAGCCACGGGGGTCTCAAGAGGTTAAAAGTGCTACAATATATTCTGAGTCTTTGCCCTCATGGCCTAAAATGTTTAGTATACACACACACACACACAGATTAATGCACCCACACAGCGGTAAATCATTGTCAGCAAAATAATGGACGTTATCCTCTGTGTCACCCCTGCGGCTGCCCTTGTTCCATGTACATGATCTGCCCTGTCAGACACACAAAGACTGGGCATAAATCTCTATGCAAAGTGTCCCTATCTGAAGAGCATAAATCACACACACACACACACACACACAGGATATATAGACTTTCCGTTGCAGACCGCAATTGTTTTAAGTAATGTCATAGATTTGATGCTGTCTCGCTACGTCCTCCGTTTACTAATGAAATAGTATTGCCCACAGGACACAACAGCCTCATAAACATCCCTCCCAACACACACACACTCCTCATGCTATATCCTTATTACTTTTAAGACTGAAAAAGAAACAGAAACACAGTGAATCTCATTGGTATCCCGGATATTGGTTGGATCAGAAAGGTCAGAGCTGAATTTTTACACAGTGCTAATACGTTGAGCGGCAAGCCAACAATCCATCATTAAAGGGAAGGTTCGCCCAAAAATGAAATTTCGGACATCATTTACTCACCCTCATGTCATTCCAAACCTGTATGACTTTATTCTGTGGGACACAAAAGTAACCTTTATAGCACACATCATTAACCATTAGACCAGGGGTATCAAACTCGGTTCCTGGAGGGCCACAGTCCAGCAGAGTTTAGCTCCAACCCTATTTAAACACACCTGAAGCAGCTAATCAAGGTCTTCGGGAGCGCTTGAAGATTACAAGGAGGCATTTTGGAGCAGGGCCGGAACTAAACTCTGGATGGAATTGAGTTTGACACCCCTGTATTAGACTATCGTTTTCAGTATTTGTGTGAGTTTGTATGTGTTAGAAAAACTGTTTTTGCAATGTTCACCTTAGTAGATTTTCTTGTTAGAACTAAATCCTTGATTGAATTGGAAGTGACATCACAATATTGCCAAGTTACACTTGTGGGGCTTCAAGCCCCTCTCTCTCTCTCTCTCTCTCTCTCTCTCTCTGCAATATGGCACAAGGACTAACGGCAGGAACTTTGCAGACTTTGCACTTCTGAGCTATCTCTGAGCGATCTAGATTGTCCAGTGAGCTAGCATCAGATATCTGCAATGCATCAGCATCTTTCTAATACTCTCCAAATTTGGACATGGTGTTCCCTCTCATGCGGCAGACTTCTATGCTTCCGGGGTGGGATGGGGGTGTCACTAAGAATGAATTGCACCTGGTAAAAGCGCTGGTTATTTGCACATGCTCTCTGCGCTGGCTTACATAGCATTCACTAAAGGAGTTATGTAGATTAGGCCAAATCATGTCAGAACTGAATAGCATCACTCCAGCATTACGCTTTTGGTGCATCTCATTGTTTTTTACAGTTTTAGGACACCGTGTCAAGTCTAAGGATGCGTCAATGTACACCTGCATCAGACGGATGCTTTTTGAGCATCCGTCATAAACATAGCATTTTTATGTCGCTGTTTCAAGCTAAACGTAGATGAATACTTAAAAAAAAACACTTCTTGAGATCACTAAATTCGGATTTGCGCACCACCAAGCTGTGTTTGAACGCAAGAACGCATCCTCGCGTTGTGCTGTCTGCTGAAGGGTTGGTTTGTTCTCTGTATAAGCTGTGTGTTGTCTATACAGCTGAAGTTTCACTTACTGCCCCCTGGAGTAAACAGGTGGTACTTCAAGCTTAAATTTCTCAGGAGACTTAGTATTACGGTCCGGGGACATTTTTATGTTTTTTTATTTGTTTTTTTATAGAAGTAATCGCTCTGAATTATTGCATTAAATCGATAGCCCTAGTTTAAATGCAAGAACACGTCCTCATATCGTGCCGTCATTAAGAGTTGTTTGTTGCCTGTACAGCTTGAGTTTTGCTTACTGCCTCCTTCTGAAAGTGGTACTTCAGGTAGGAATATGCCTTGTGTCTGGGGGCAATTTTTTTGACGGGTTATTTTTTATAGAATAAATCGCACTGAATTAACATGTTAAATCGACAAACCTACTTAATTAAAATATTTGTACCGGATCAGTTTTCCTGACATATGTCTGTATGGATGTCTGTAATATTTACCATCAATTCACACAGGATAAGCGATGTCTGTAAAAACCACAGAGGTGACGGCACAAACTGCTGTCATGCATAACTGACCTTTTTGAAAATGTCTAATGTGCTGATTAATTATGAAGGAAATATTAAACATGAGCATATGCTAAATCTGTGATTAATAGAAGAAATGTATTGGAATATCTGGCAAAATACAACAGAACTGGTGACAGTAACTAGCCTGTAATCTTATATTAAAATTATGGACAATCCCTTCACATCCCTACAACAGACAGCGTTATCGTACATTTTCTGGTGTCTTGACCAACATCCACTTAAGACACTCGGAGAACATAAGAAACAGCAATATTAAATGGGCACAATGGCTGGAAAGTGCAGATTCACTAGATTGACAAGTCAATTCGCACAGGATTAATATTATCAGGGGTTATTTTTACATGGCATTTTTAGTAGGTAAAACACAATGTAATTTCTACTGGTGTGGGAATGCACAGTCCGTAAAAAGTCTGGAAAAATTACCGATGTGACCGATTTGCACGGGATTAAAATGACTGAGAAGCTCTGGTAATTATTCCATTACACGATGTCCCCATATAAATCTAATGCTATAATATAATAAGATAATAATAAAATAATAAGGCTTAAGATTTTATATTTTTGTGCTGAAATACCACATGTTAAGTGGCACAACTGTTTAGAGAATGAACCTTTCTGTCTCTTGTACCCACGAAAACGGCATGTAAATCTGGAAAGCATGTATGAAAATTGCAAGCTCCATTCAGATTGCCCGAATTGAATATAACTTGTGGGGGTGAGGATGCAATAGTCTTTTTAAGACAACCACGTCTTTAAAAGCTAGCGGGTTGATATTACAAGTGCTGTTTGAGGAAGAGCTAGTCAGATTTGCCAAAGTTTATGAGGTTGATGCCATCAAAAGAAAGTATCTTTGAAAGATACTCGGTTTTGTAGATAGATATCCTCAAGTAGAACCGTAAAGTCTACTGAAATAATCAATACTTATGACTTTTGGACAGACAGATAATCTTATCACAAAGTCTTAACACATTTACTCCCGTACAACCGTTCACGGAGACTGCTGCGGCATTATTTGATTGAGTTTTTCAATGCCTATCTATTATTTTGTTATCTATTTTTAGATAAACCCACCCTGATTCGACAAATGTGGTTGGACACTTTATATGTCATTACAGCCTCTTCCGGTCTAAGTGGGTGACCCAGACTTTATACTGATATGCGAGACTAGTTCAAAGCTCACCAAAGACCGGTTCTAAAAGTCAAATGCACCATTATGGGTCAAGTCAAGTCAAGTCAAGTCAAGACATTTTATTTGTATAGCGCCTTTCACAACACACATCGTTTCAAAGCAGCTTTACAGAAGATTGTGCATTAACAGAAAATGAAACTGTAATATCTATAATATCTTAAGAGTGATCATTGTGTAGTTTGATCAAATACGATTGCGATTTGTGTTTAAAAATATGTATGTTAAGTATGCTATGACAACATGTTAAAGGGTTAGTGGTTATCTATATTAAGATTTAAATGATAATGGATAGATACACTATATGTGTGGTACTACTACTAGCCATCAGCTTTGACCTTTTGCAGACTCTCAATCGCTCAATTACGTTAACTCAACCATGTCTCTGTGCTAATGTGTCTGCAGCCTCTCTGCAAAAATATATCCGCCTCTTCTTAATTTATGGACCAAATTGCAGATTAAGTGCTCTCTACTCCTGCTAAAGATGTGGACTGAGAAAGAGTAGAACTTTCAGAGTGTGTTATGAGCTCTATCAGAGTATGAATGACTCGAATTGGTTCTCTAATGCATGATGTGTTTTGTATGCCATGCTCATTGGGTCATATATACATATTATGTAGATATAAGTGCCTTTGTTCAGCCTTTAGAAAATACCCAGGGAGGCAGGTCTGTTTGTTTGGGGAAACTGATGTGCTGTGTTTTGCAGATTCTCTGTTTAAACAAGGATTTCTGTTTATACAATGCCAAGTAGACAAAAATGGACTTGCACGAAGTTTAATTGTGCAGTGCACCAGCCTTGCAAATCATTACTGGGCTGTTACTGTAACAGATCAAACCTTAATATATCAAGTCATTTTCATTTGTGTAACACTTTTCACAACACACATTGTCTCAAAACAGCTTTACAGGAAATCATGCTTTAACAGAAAATTAAAGTGTAATATCTATAAAGTATTGGAGTCATCACTGTGTAATTGTAAACTGTGTAAAAAATAAATAATTAAACAGTTAATTAATAATTGTATTAATAACCCCAGTGAGCAAGCTGAAGACGACTGTGGCAAGGAACACAAAACTCCAGAAGATGTTGGTTAATGGAGAAAAAATAACCTTGGGAGAAACCAGACTCACTGTGGGGGCCAGTTCCCCTCTGAATAACATCACGAAAATAATGCCAATATTACTTATATATAGTGCAAGTCATGGTTTAAAATTATTAAACTAAGTAAGTGTTAAGTGTCAGTGTTTAAACATCGATATTGTATGAACTGTAAGATGAATTGCTAATGTCTTTGAAGTTCATCCTGCATAACTGCAGAAGTTCACATAGATGCAATTGTCTTTGTTATTTGGCTGATGAAGGCTTTTGTTGGCAATTAATTGATAGTCCATTTCAAGAATATGTATTCCATTTCAAGAGTGTAGTCCATCAATAAACAAAGGTAATGTAGGCAGAGATCAATGAGGTGCATCGCAGTTCAACCGGCAGGTCATTTTGCTGTGGTTCGGTGGGGTCCATCCTAAGTCCAAGGTTCAGGAAGTGGCATATTAAGTATACAATGTCTTTTGGTTGGAGTTGGCATCAGTTCATCCTCTGAAGTTCATCGTAATAGATTGAAGTGATGTCTGGCTAGCACCGACTGTAGTTTGTTGTCATCACTCAGCGACACGTAGCAGTGGAGTCCGACACCAAGCAGGAATGGAGCTGGATCTGTCTGGCTCTATTAACCTCGGGATATGAATCCTGAGGTTGAGACAGGGAAACAAATAGAATAATATTAGTGTAGATGCCATTCAATTTATTGCAGTGTTATAGATTATAATATATAAATCCGGCAGACCTAACTGAAGCAGCCTAATTGTGAGTTGAAGGATAAATTAGGTGTATATCTGGCTAAATAGATGAGTCTTTAGTCTAGACTTAAACTGAATGAGTGTGTCTGCATCTCGAAAAGTGTTAGGGAGACTACTCCATAGTTTTGGAGCCAAACCGGAAAACCGGATCTACCTTCTTTCATGAATTTTTATATTATAACAGTTGAAACTTATTCCAAGATTCCTGAGAATATCTCCGAGGGGAAGCATATATAACGAGAAATGCAGGGGCCCTAAAGCTGATCCCTGTGGCACTTCATACTTAACTTTTGTTTGATTTGACAATTCCTCGTTTACACATACAAAGTGGTAGTGGTCTGATAAAGAGGACCTGAATGATGCTAAAGCAACTCCACAAATGCCAACATAATTCTCCAGCCTATTCGAGAGAATGTTGTGATCTATCGTGTCGAAGGCAGCACTAAGATCTAAAAGCACTAGAAGAGAAATGCAGCCGCGATCAGTTGATAAGAGCAAGTCATTTGTAACTCTGATAAGTGCAGACTCTGTACTCTCATGGGGCATACATCCTGACTGAAATTGTTCATAAATACTATTTCTCTGTAGAAATGTACATAGTTAGATGGACACTACATTTTCTAGTATTTTCGACATAAATGGGAGATTTGAAATCGGTCTATAATTTACCAGTTCTCCAGGATCAAGCTGTGGCTTCTTATTAAGCGGGTTGATAACTGCCATTTTAAAGTTTCTTGGGACATGTCCTAAGGATAGCAAGGAGTTAATAATATTAAGAAGAGGTTCTGAGATTACAGGAAATACCTCTTTTATAAGCTTAGTTGGTATAGGATCTAACAAACATGTTGTGGCTTTTGAAGTTTTGTTAGCTCTTCATGAACTATGACAGCGAAGGAATGAAGTTGCTCATGAGGAAAATTATGAGACGCTGTTTTCTGAGGTATGATATGCATGATACCTTACATCAAGTGGCTTGTAGAGAAGTTATCTGCTATTACCTTTCTAAATGATCAGACTCACTTTTACATGGTGGATGATAAAATAAAAAAATTCCATAGGCTTACATTACATTACAGGGTGGCTGTGGCTCAGATGGTAGAGTGGGTCGGCTACCAATCGCAAGGTTGGTGGTTTGAATCCCAGCCCACATGGCTCCACATGCCGAAGTGTCCTTGGGCAAGACACTGAACCCTGAGTTGCTCCCAATGGCAGGCTAGCGCCTTGCATGGCAGCTCTGTTGCCATTGGTTTGTGAATGTGAGTGTGGATGGGTGATTGGGACACAGTGTAAAGTGCTTTGGTAACCTCTAAGGTTAATAAAAAAGCGCTATATAAGTGTAGACCATTTGCCATAAGTGCAGACCATTTACATTAAAGAAGGTACTTGAGCCATATTACAAGCCAGTATTTTCATTATATAGAAATGTGTCATGCACCTGAGTGACCCTCACACAAAATACTGCAAAGTGTCAACAGGAAAACTGTGAAAACAGACAGAGATTGTCAATGAGGAAACAAATGTAGAGGTGGACACCTTTTTGTGGACAATCAATCAATAAGAGGAATGGGTGCGGTATTGAGCACTCCTCTATACTGTTGTATGAAAATGACATACTGACTGACATTTGAAAAGACAGGATTGTGTTCAGGCCTCATGACTACATGCTTGGTTAACTGGACAGCTTGGCAGGTTTGTGCTTCTTCATAAGGGCATGTTAAAGTCAACGTAAAACGCTGTTCGCATCCGTAATTGGACATATTGCTGAGTAAAACGGGATATACCATGAGAGAGAAAACTTTAGGGCAGATAGGGTCAAGGGCCTTGCTCAAGGGCCCAACAGTGGTATCTTGGCAGTGCTGGGGCTTGAATCACTGACCCTTTGGACAGTAACCCAGAGCCTTAACCGCTGAGCCACCACAAAACAATATAGCACTGCATTATTTTAAGAGCAACTTTAGCACTGATACTCAGCAAAATAGGCAGTCACCCAGGGCGACAGTGTTTAAAAGTTATTCAACTATCTAACTGCTAACTTAATTACATTATACAGAAGCATGACTGACATGCTTTAAACTATTTTCACAATAATGTCACTTTTCCTTTACTTTTCATTTGTCAAATCAAACTATTCAACAATCCACTTATACTGTATGCATTTTGTAAAGTCATTGCATCTTTTTTGAAGCAAAATATTTAGGTAATTGCTGCCGTTAATCACTTAATTTTTTAGTCTTTGTTAATATAAGTGTTTGGCAACAATTTTTAAGAAGCCCATATTTATAATGCATTGTAAAGGCATTATAATGCATTAGTAATGCCTCATAATACACCTTATAATAATGTTATAATTTGTCATAAATAATTGTAATCACAATTATAATACGTTATAATATTTACCTATTCATAGTTAAACTTACAGTGTAATGCATGACAACACAAGCAAAATCCAATTTTATTTGCAGAATTTCAAATTAATATATATATTTTTATATATATTATGTATGCTTCAAGTAAAGTGACAAAATTGGCAATGTCTTCTAATTAACATCCATAAGAATAGTGTTTATAAGACATTACAGGTCATGCTGGATGTTATATACATAACACATGCACAAAATACAAAATAACACAAATTCAGTGTAAATTTAGAGATATTACGCAAAACACTTGTAAGGTTAATATATATATCAGAATGTATGTTGATCACACATATAGCCAATGTATGAACACACCCAAGAATAAAAATGAAAACTGATTCTATACTGGAATCTAAACTTTAATGTTTATGCATCTTATTTTTAGACTTATTTTATAAATAACTTTCATTCTATAATTTTGCAATGCAGTGTTTCCCCAAGGATTTTTGGGGAAATGCTTGTTGGTCGAGGAATAGCTTAAAACAGGTGTGTCAAACTCAGTTTCAACCTGGGCCACATCAGGTTTTATTTATGCTCTCAAAGGGCCCGTTTTAAATGTGGCACCAGTACCAGCAATTACCAAAAATATTACATGTTATGTGCATTTCTTTGTCAGTGTGGTTCAGAATGTGGGGGATGTTTTTTTTGACAATATTGTGCAGCATTCAAATGGGTTTCACAATCCCCACTGCGCATCTCACTGGTTTATAAGCGCATTTATATCAGGAAGACTTGCAGACATTAAGACGACATTTATTTGAAGAATATAAAACAGAAATGTAAAGTCTCTCTTTGGTGTAAACCCCGTCTGGCGGTCGGAAGAAGTTGTACTCGGAACCGTCATATCCTGCTGGAGATAGGAGGCAGGGGTGAGGAGCCTACCCCATGCAGCACGGGACTCAACTGGTGGTGGTGGGGCGGTGGAGGTTGCACACTGAAACAGCAATGTGATAGATTGTGAGCAGACTTATAAAGTAATGGCTTACATGTGATTGGCAGGGAGTTACCCAGCTAAGGTGCGATGATGTACAGGTGCTAGTCTTCCCGCTAGAACTATGCTGCACTTTCATTTAAAATAGCCTGTGCGGTTGAGGCCAGTTTTTGAATTACCGCACCTGCTCTGCGCTCGTGCTGCTTTATCCATGATTGAATCGTGTTCATAATTAACCTGCTTTTTATTCCACTTTTGAAGTGAGCAAAATGCACTCCAAAACATACAGATGACATACATTAATATTCACTAAGAGAGAGCTGACTGATTGTTCAGTGAAACGTTGCGATCCCCTGCCATACTACGTTTCAGAAATGAGCTTCAAATTAAGCAGGTTTGACATGTGTGTTTTGCAGTGATGTCACTTTGAGTGTGTGCGTGTATTTGTGTGTGTGATGGGGTCTCTTTCGAGTGTACAAAGCACGCAGCTGACTGGGGCTGGCAAGCATTATGTTGCATCAAACTGGCATGTCTTCAGAAGTGATATGATACGTATGGGTGAGAAACGGATCAAGATTTCAAATTTTTTTTATTGTAAATCTCTACTTTCACTTTCAGAATGTTTTACAGTAAAAAAGTTTGAAATATTGATCCGTTTCTCACCCAATGTGATTGCATCGCTTCAGAAGACATATATTAAAGCACTGGAGCCGTATGGATTACTTTTATGCTGCCTTTATGTGATATTTGGAGCTTCAAAGGTCTGGTCACCATTCACTTGCATGGTATGGACCAACAGAGATGAGAAATTCTTTAAAATTCTTTGTTTTTGTTCAGCAGAATAAATAAAGTCATACTTGTCTGGGATTGCAGAGGGTGAGTAAATGATGAGAGAATTTACAGTGTTGTTTCATGAGGCATTTTTAACGTTAGCGTTGTTCCCGCTATTCATTCATGCTAGAAGCCAGAACAGGCCAAATTGGTCAACTTACGATATTTGATTCAATAGTAAAGATTGGCATCTTGTACGTATTTGTTTGTCTTTGCTTTTGTGCCAGATAAACACTGCTCTAACTTATCTAAAAAATGTATTATTTAATCTAATAGTTGGTATATTGGGAAGCAACACTGGCTTCAGTAGGCTCTCTAGCACCATGCCAAACTTGGTCTTGGTTTTATTTGTAATGAAACAATGTCCTTACGATGTCATACCCTGAAGTCCTGCTACATGATGTGCACATTTACAACTGTTTAATTACTTTCCTGATCTCCTCACAGTATCTTATGGCTTCCATCCCACACTGTTAGAGATGCATCTGTTTGTTTAATGCTCAGTTATGATTCTGTATTTCCTTTTTTCTTCATTAAATCTGATTCTGTATGATCAGCATGACCCCTGGTAGGCATAACAGTACAGCACAAGCTTTTATTGACAGTTTATAGGTAGCCATGAAGAGACAGTCTGAATTAAATGCTGCAAGTATCGATCTGATGATCTCTATATGGCAAGTTGCCATAACTATCTCAGAAACTCATAAACTTCATGGTACGAAATCAATAAATAATGCACTTGTTTTCTCACTTGCAAGGCATTTTTCAAAGTGTTAAAACAATGAGTGCAAATAAATATTTCAAGGATGTTTTTGAGCTGATATCTGCCAAAATTGTGTATTCGCTTTCCTTTAGTTACACTCTAAACACTCATATCCCAACTTAATATTCAAAGTCAACCCTAAGTATGCCATTTGTAGGTTGATTTCACCTAAATGTGTAATACTTTCAACCTTGATTTGCACTTGAATGCCTGTGAGTCCTAATCGATTTACACGTGTTTGTTTGTGTATGCTTATATTATGTGTCATGATGTTGACTATGGTGGCTGATGGGCAGATGGTGGTGTTATGTAGGGAGAAGACCGGATACTTCCCATCTCACTCTTAGACCCGTTCTCCAAAGACCCCCTGCACTCCAGCCTGTGACTAATGATTTCCTGATCGTCACAGGCAAAAGATACAATCCCTCCTCATCATCTCTGTATTGTATGAGTCTTGCTGAAGACTCAAGTAACAATCTTTGCATGTGCTTGCAGTGTGTGTTATTTCACAGAAGGTGCTAAATAGCTAGATTGTGCTGGTGTAATGTGAGGCAAAGATTGCTGCCCACTGCATTGTGTTTGGAAATGTGCCGAAACCATCTGTCACAGTCAGATGCTCGTATGCAGCTCATATGCTATGAATTTTTTAAGAGCACACTGACTTATACTGTACTACAGTAGCATGAAAACTGCATCATGGAGAGCAAATTCACAATGGTAATAACCAAACTGATTTCGTTTCAGTACTTTGGATAAATATTTTTGGCTGTGATTTCATAATATATGGGTTACATATACTGTAAAAGTAAAGGTAGTGAGGTTTATACTTAAAACAAGGGAAAACGACAGTATTTGCCAATTGGGTAAGAAAATTAAACTTAGTTAAATGGAAATACAAGTTTATTTTCTGACCCAATTACATTTACATTTATGCATTTGGCAGACGCTTTTATCCAAAGTGACTTACAGAGCCCTTATTACAGGGACAATCCCCCCCGGAACAACCTGGAGTTAAGTGCCTTGCTCAAGGACACAATGGTGGTGGCTGTGGGGATCGAACCAGCAACCTTCTGATTACCAGTTATGTGCTTTAGCCCACTACGCCACCACTCCATTGGCAAATTTTAGTTATATTTTAGTTTACTACATTGTATTTTGGATTTGTTATACGCAACGCATAATTTCAATGAATAAAAACAGATTGAATACTGTTCAGAAGACTCTAGATGGTCAATTAAGGGTTAAACTTCGAGTCACATGACACAAGTCCATTTCCATGAAGTGCTCCTACAGACACAGCACCAACAAAAGTGCCTCTGGTAAGAAATCTCTTTAAGTTTCTTCATTGAAACCTGTTTGGATGTAAAGAGTAGAGACTCTAGTTTCGTTTGATACACCGCTTTAAATAAAATCTGTTCATTTTTCACACGTCAGCGTGCTGATAAACATAATGTCCACATACGTGGAAACTTGCACAATATTTCCTCAAAAGTAGTTACTTTCAACTCTAACACATCTGTGTGTCATTTAGCTTCAATTTAATATACATTTTGTTTTATTTTATTTTTTTATCACTGTGCAATACGATTCTATTCATTAACATTAGAAAATGCATTCTTAATTATGTACTGTGTATTATCACATGGGTTCAGACAAAAGCAGACACATGTTGCCTTCAGAGGCTTTATATGGAGTTAGGATGAAAATAAGGTGAATTACGAACTGTTCGGAGAGCAGTGCACAGCACAGGACACTGGAGGTTAGGATAGGAGTGGTGGTGGGGTAGAGGTCTAAACCACAGTACTGGTAAACTGGTAATCAGAAGGTCACTGGTTAGATCCCCACAGCCACCACCACTGTGTCCTTGAGCAAGGCACTTAACTCTAGGTTGCTCCGGGGGGGATTGTCCCTGTAATAAGTGCACTGTAAGTCGCTTTGGATAAAAGTATCTGCCAAATGCATAAATGTAAATGTGGAGGTTAAGTCATCCACTAAATAGGGAGCAAGGGAGCATCCTATAGCTTTCTATGCTGCTAAGTGCATTCAATCCTAAAATTTGACCAAAAGTTCAGTTTCAGGCTGCAGATGATGTCTGGACCACTCAGCATGATGGGATAATGATAATCAGTATAGATTAAGAATTTATAATGATACATTTTATTTTAACATTAACTAAATACATTTTTATCAGCATCTAGTACTTACATAGTAAATAAGAGTCATATAATGTTTTCCTGTTACCATGTTTAATTCAGATTTTGATGCATTATGCACTGCAAAATAAAAACATTTAAAATAATGTCTTAATTAGTATTTTTGTCTTGTTTTCTATTAAAAATGTCTAAAAATGCTTAAAACAAGGTATATTTATTTTAGAGGCAAAATGGCATGAGATATTTATTTATATATATATATATATATATATATATATATATATATATATATATATATATATATATATATAAGACAGAAATATTACAAAATGTAGTAACATTTATGAAAAAATATATAATAATAATCTGCCAATGGGGTAAGAAAAATAAACTTGTTGTCCCTTTGAATTAACTTTATTTTTCTTACCCCATCGGCAGATTATTATTATTATTTTTTTCATAAAGTTTACTAAATTTAGTTAGAATCCTCTGAAAACAAGACTTGTATATATAAATAAATATCTAATGCCATTTTGCCTCTCAAATAATAATATCTTGTTTTAAGCATTTTTAGATATTTTTACTAGAAAACAAGACAAAAATGCTAATTAAGAATTATAATTTTTTTTTTCATAATGTCTACAAATGTAAAATACTGTGTTTCATAGAAATGAGAAAACACAAAAATTGGGTTGCTAAATTGGTTAATAGAGGATAGTTATTAAAATGAGTACTGTAGCATAATCCAATGCTAATGGACAAATGCTAATGAAAATGTTTCAGTTGTATCTTTTCATATCTGCTAAACTCCCCTGAGAATAATTACATCTAATACAATCATTAAACACTTGAGGACACTTTGATTAAAGTGCAGATCTGAGTATGTGATAATGGGAGTGAATAGGAACTTTATTACCTTTGTAATTAGCGCTACCCCGGGGAAAATGTAATTGCTAAGAGATGACTCTTTCATCGCTCTGGAGTCTTAATGACATTCTTACTTATGTTTCAATTAAGTGTCAGCTTTTTCTAAAAATTCTAAAATTCCTTAGGAGAAATTAAAATGGACACAAATGAAATGACAGAACTACAGTAAGATTATAGAGCAGTTCATCTGTATAGCATTACACAGATCGTTTGGAAGAGTTCATGTTGAAACGACTTTGGATTGCAGACTTTGGTATGTTCACAAACCTTGTGCCTCGGTCCTTTGCACCACAAGTGCAACTCTATCAGTTGAGCTACCGTGCAATTGAATCACACTTGGACAAGCTTGTAAATGTAGTTGTTTATGTTATGCGAATGTTGAAATAAGTCTTTCAACATTTGTATAAAGGTTTATATAAACCTCACTCTCTTGCCCTCAAGAGGTGCATTAGCGACTGATGCTAGGGGCTGTAGCCTTTAGCCTCCTTGTTAGCACATCCGCCTCGAGTCCCGTACAGAGCGGGTAGAACGTCATAATGGTGCCGTGACCCGGATAGGAGTGAGGTTTAGGGGAGAGTGTATGGTGGCCAGCTGGTAGATAGCTGTGCAATGTGTAAAAACCTCGTGCTCCTGACCTCAAGAGGCGCACTAACGATGACGCTAGGGGCTGTAGCCTTTAGCCTCCTTGTTAGCACATCCGCCTCGAGTCCCGTACGGAGCGGGTAGAACGTCATAATGGTGCCGTGACCCGGATAGGAGTGAGGTTTAGGGGAGAGTGTATGGTGGCCAGCTGATATATAGCTGTGCAATGTGTAAAAACCTCACTCTCCTGACCTCAAGAGGCGCAATAACGATGACGCTAGGGGCTGTAGTAAGTGTTTATATGTCATAAGATAGCATTGTGTGAGGAACACAATGAAAAGTAAGTGTTTACAAACTGACAATCTGCTGTTTTACTCGTTATTTGTATGAAAGTGAAAAAAAGTCATTGCTGTTGTAGCACCTCTAGTGTTCATTTCACTAGGAAACTGCCACAAAACGTACAACGAGCCACATTAAAACGTTTTAGCAAAAAGTATGTCAGAATTAACGAATGTACGCATGTAATTAATTAAAGTTTAACGTGTACGTTTTTCTTAATCGCGACTAATGCTTTAATACACCATAACGCTTTAACGTTAATCCACCATATACTAGCATGTTACTAGAATTGGTGCTATTTTAGTGCATTTCTATCTTTATACTGCAGAAGGCTTTGTTTGGAAAATATTAATAAGCATTATATTGTTATGCTAAGATGGAAATGAATGCATTTTGACAGGAAAATAAGTATATTTAGAGTCAAATTTCAGCACTTTCAATATCTGCGATTAATCGTGATTAACTACAAAAAATTATGCGATTAATCGCGATTAAAAAAAATTAATCAATTAACAGCAATAATAATAATGTAATTCTTTGAGACCAGGATATTGCATAGTTTCAAGTACAGATACTGAGGTAGTAGAGTATACTGCCACATAAACGGTCCATTGGATTGTTTTCGATTCTTTATACTGAATATTAAATATATAACATCATAAAACAATATTTGGCACAGCCACAAATACAATGTCACAGTTGTATTTCTCCACCAAGGCAGTAACCCTGTTAATCTCTCTGGGCTTGAAATGTTGTGTAAAATCCTGCAGGTTATTTTGGATGTTTCCCTCTGCAGAACTCTGTGCTTCTCTCTTTATGTCCCTAAAGTCTCTTGAGATCTCAGTCTGAAGTCCTGCCTCTGCAAACAGCAAAGAGAATCAATGGTTTGGGGCCGGAGGTAACTGAGCTTTTAATGAGCTGTGTAGCCCCTGGCACACTACACCTCAATGCCCTCTTAACAAGAGCACTCTCAGTGCCAAGCCAGTGTAAAAAAGGAGGACTAATTAAAAAGAGATGAGCCATTAAGAGGTTAGATTTGATTCTGTTCATTTTCTCCTCATAAAGACCTCTAGCTGATTGTGCCATGTGGTTCTATGCCAGAGAGAATAGGCTATATTCAGACAACCTCACTGTGTCTCGCCATCCAAATGAATACTTTTCCGCTCATTGTTATTTTGCTTTATGATTGTGACTGTATTGAAAATATGGAACTTGTGTTTTTTAGATAATAGTTCAGCACAAAGTCTCAGGCTTTTGCACTGTGCACTTCCAGAGTCAAGAAATGTGTTGGGGCCATTGACACTGTACGTGTTTTTGTGTCCATCTGCGCTGTTTCAGTTGTTTTTCAATGGTAATGTATAAACGATGCAACGCGTCTTGCTGTTTTTTTTTTTTCAGGTGTAACAGCGGCCAGCTGATAGATAGCTGTGTAATGTGTATAAACCTCACTCTCTTGACCTCAAGAGGTGCACTAGCGACTGATGCTAGGGGCGTCAAAAAAGACTGTAAAATACACAACAAAAGCATCATAAAAATAATAAATTTTATTCATGCTCTATAATCCAAATCTTTAATCTTTAAACAAAAATGACCCAAACCATAATCAAGGGTTAAATATGAAAGATTCTTAAACATTTTACATTCCTGAAGCTGTAAATAAGTAAAAACATGGACGTTTTAGATGCTATCAAGACATCCATATTGTACATATCAGCTTCTATCCTAGCGTACAAACATATACGTTTAAATGTTAGGTGTGAATACCTACAAATATGAATAAGATCAGGCTGCATGTCAGGTTAGAATAACTTTGTTCTGTTCCATTCTTTGCGCCAGTCTTTTGGTTTGAACGGCAATCGCATTCAGTGTGAACAGCCCCTAACAATACAGAATACTCATATTATTACACTACTTGTTTTTTGTTTTATTGTGGGGATTTTCTCCCCTTTTTCTCCCCAATTTGGAATGACCAATTACCAATGTGCTCTTAGTCCTCGTGGTGGCGTAGTGACTCGCCTGAATCCATGAATCTCAGTTGCATCCGCGTCTGAGACATCAACCCGCGCATCTTATCATGTGGCTTGTTGAGCGTGTTACCACGGAGACATAGCGTGTGTGGAGGCTTCACGCTATTTTCTGTGGCATCCACGCACAACTCACCACACGCCCCACCGAGAGCGAGAACCACAATATAGCGACCACAAGGAGGTTACCCAATGTGACTCTAGCCTCCCTAGCAACCGGGCCAATTTGGTTGCTTAGGAGACCTGGCTGGAGTCACTCAGCACACGCTGGATTCCAACTCGCAACTCCAGGTGTGGCAGTCAGCGTCTTTACTTGCTGAGATACCCAAGCCCCCATTACACTACTTTAACAGTATTGTTATTTGTCACACATTGTATTTTTCATCTTCTCCACACTCTTCTGCAATTAATAGTGTAATCACTATTGGGAACGATATGTGGCAGGCAGGATTGTTGAAGGTCAGGCTTTGTAGGAGTAATAACATTTTCGAGATATCAGCAGTTTTATTAACCATTGCAGTCATGTGATTAGAAGAATGGCCCGAGGTCAAGATACAGTGTTGGCGAAGTCACTAGCTTTACAGTAAATGTTTTCTATCCACAGTCTTTGTGTTCTTGAGTTCAGGTAAGCCCATCAGCTCTGTGTTGACCTGTTTCCTGATATCTCTTACTGTATGAATGTGTGTTTTTCACTCAAGGCCAAACTGTTACAATTTTGGTTGAGTGGATTTTGGTGGTGTTGGTCAGAGGTGGATGAACTTCCAACCTTCACTAAAACAGTGGAATCCATCACAGTCTTCAAAATAAATACAAAATGCTGAAAACATTCCTCTTCCGAGAGCACCTCACAAACGGATAACCTTATAGGGTGAATGTCACAAAGAGTAGCATTACTTTTGAATTGTTTTCTCCCTTGAATGAATCCTTTGCATTGAATAAAAGCAATTGCTAAATGAATATGTAATGGTTTTTCATTCCAGCTGCACGATATAGACATTAATGTTCTAATCAGCTCTTCTGGTCTTTTCTGTAGGCTTTGGTATGACCACTCCTGTCACAGTAGCTGGAAAGGTATTCTTGATATTTTACGGCCTGTTGGGTTGTGCGGCCACCATCCTGTTCTTCAACCTCTTCCTGGAGCGCATCATTACCCTGCTGGCTGTGGTTATGAAGGCTGTACGTCTAAGGCGTATGCGGACCAGCGGTCTTCTCCCGCCGGGGATCTGCCAGGACTTTGCCGCAAGCACCCTGCCTGGCTGGAAGCCCTCCGTCTACCATGTGATGTTGATCCTGGGTTTGTCATCCATTGTGATCTCTTGCTGTGCATCGGCCATGTACACTCCCGTGGAGGGTTGGGCGTACCTGGACTCACTCTACTTTTGCTTTGTCACCTTCAGCACGATTGGTTTTGGGGATTTGGTGAGCAGTCAGAATGCCGCATATGGTTACCAAGGGTTCTACCGGTTGGCCAACTTCCTCTTTATCTTGACTGGTGTATGCTGCATCTACTCTCTCTTCAATGTCATCTCCATCGTTATAAAGCAAGTCCTTAATTGGATGTTGGAGAAAATGAGTTGCTTGTGCTGCCAACGGTGCAACAAAGCAAACGCTTTCTTGGGACGGCGCAACGCCATTCGGCCTGGCTCGCGCCTCAGACGAGGGCGCTTTGGACAAACGCCGGACTCTAAGGAGCCTTGCGATAGTGACACGGAGGGCCGGAGGCTCTCGGGTGAGATGATCTCAATGCGAGACCTAACGGGATCCAATAAGATCTCACTGGCCATCATGCAAAAGCAGCTCTCTGAATCAGCCAACGGATTTCCAAGAACTGTCTGTGGAAGCTCAAGGCAGAACGGCTTTTCTGGTGGCATCGGGGCTCTGGGCATAATGAACAACAGACTGGCAGAAACCAGTGACTCTAGGTAGAAAAGAAACCTTTGCCCTAGCTGGGTAAGAATATCAAGACTAGTAAAAGACTAATTTGGACAGGGAAAGCTCTCCAGTTCACTCTGGAAGTGGAACGACTTGAGTTCACGATTGATTTAGTTTGAATTTGATGACTCTGCCTTGAGCTTGTGTAGAACAGCATGGCATGCATTAACTGTGTAGGATATCCATTAGGATTGGGATTATGTAATCATTAGGATTTTTGGATCGTGACTTGCTACAGCTTGTACTAAGAACGAGTACTAGAAGATGCAAAGCAAGTAAGTGACTTTAAATGATCAAGTAAGTACATCAAAGGCAGCAAACCTTACCTTGAGTACCCAAATGGCATATTCTAGAATTTGTACACAATATTGTACCACATCAGCTAAACCTAAGGAAAGGTCTAGACTTAGACCTGACTTTTCATAGGAGCTGAGTAGTTTTTCTGATCTCAAAATGGAAAAGTAGCATAATTTGTAATCCATTTGGAAAGCATACTCTATTTACAACTATGCATCATCGCTGTGTTACAAACCTACTGACAAGAATATTTGCCAGTTTTTACTTAACTTTAGTTAAGGAGAAATATAGAACAAAATACTTTTTAAGTTGCAAATGAGAACAGTATGCAGATAAGACAAATATACAGTATTAAGAGGTACGCTAACACTTTACAATAAGGTTGTAATGCTAAATTTGTTAGCATAAGTTAATTCATTAGGTATCATGAACTAACAAAGAACAATACTGCTTACGGCATATATTAATCTAAGGGTATGTTCACACTTGGCAGGTTTGGTTCGATTAAAACGAACTCTGGTGCGATTGCTCTGTTAGTGCGGTTCATTTGAACAAGTGTGAACACTGTCACACGATCCTTGTTGCGCTCCAAACAAGTGGACTGAGACCGCCTTAATAGTGGGTCTCGGCCCGCTTCCAAAAAACTCTGGAGCGGTTCGATTGATATATGAACGCAGCATGGATCAAAGACGTCTAAACTGAGTAATAACAGGATGTGATGTCACAAGATGCAACCCTAAAAATCACATGATTTGATAACATAGAAAGAGCGGTAAGAGAAGTGTACGCAAAACAAAATGAGCAAACATGGAGCGATGAGGAGGTAAAGTTCCTTATTAACATTTGGTCCGATGAGCATATTTCCAGCATACAGGAAAAAAACGCACAAAAATGCTCAAGTGTTCAAAATGTTCAGTGATAGGTCAAGCGAAAGTGGGTCCAACCAGCATAATTAGCCCAGCAGCCAGCATTGTTTTGGATGTTTGGCGAGTTCCGTCGCAAAATATACATCGTAAAAGCTGTCCAATCAGATTGTGACCTTATCCTTATGCCTTTTGTTTTGTATCTTTAGCTTCGGTGTTAAAAATATGAGTGTGAACGCTAAGCGAACCAGGACTAAATGTATAATTTTCTTTTTTGGTCGGGAACAAGAGAACCGAACTACAAGTGTGAACACACCCTTAATTAAAAAATCCGTGAACGGTATGGAAAATTGCTTATGTTCCTCATTTGTAAATTGCTTAAAAGTGTCTGCTTAATGACTACATGTCAGCTAAACGTTCAAAAATACCCACTGTTTCAAAAATATAGCCACAATACATAAACAAAATGCATGTTATCATGGTTTTAGCGCTATAAAATCACTTGCTAACCTTTTCTGTGTAAAATGATATCCAATTTTACAACTTTGTTGCCATGATGACATAAAGCTGTAAACACAAGTTTTAACAGAAGTATTAATGTAAGTGCTTTTATAAAATTAGTAGCTTCACGTTTCTACTGTTTTAAATTGGCCCCATGCACTTCCATTGTAAGTGCCTCAATGTAACCCTAAATGTTAAAATAGGAGCACAAACGCTACAACGCAGATTCAAACAACTTTACAACTCTTTACAAATAAAACACAAATTTTAACTGAATAATTAAAGCTGATGTAATTTATGGGACACTAGCACCACTGAATGGAATTGCCAAAAAAATAAAAGAGCCTAGTTTCATGAAACTTATATAAGCATTGCAACTTTTTTGCCAAATGGAAATTACGTGCTTCATAACATGTTTGGCTGCACTTTTCAATGAAATGTCCAGCAGGGTGCGCCAGAACGGAGTGAAATTAGGTTGTTATGGTGAACTTTAGATGGAGGTTTTGATAAAACGTACATCCCTGACCTAAAACTGTAACCTAAACCTAAGCAATAGAGAAAGGAGAGTTTATCAAAACAGACATCCTTACCCTTAACCAACACCTAACATTAACCAATAGTGTTTTAAAATGCGAATGCTGAATGAAAAGCACATTTTCTGAAGCAACCATGTTAATTTGTGTCACTTCTGTCTCTGCCGTGCTTGAGTTCTTTTGTGGTTTTGAAGGCGGTCCTCCGAGTCCAAAGTCCAACACACTGAGGTGTGCTACCGTGCAAGATAATCATATTGGAATAAGTGTATGTAGGTGGATCTGTAATACAAGCGTTGAAATTGATAATTTTTGAAAAGATGCGTTAGAGTAAAAGTGTCTCGGTATCATAACATAACAACGTCTGAGTGAGAGAAAAATAAGTGTTTATAAAATCATATTCAGACATTGTCATGACATGATTTGATTGAAAGTGAAGAAAACACACAGTTGTTTTAGCGCCTCTAGTGTTAATTTCACCTGGAAACTGCAGGGAATTGTACCTGAAGACACGTATAACATGTTAAGCAAACATGTATATAGAGTCACGTTTTCACTATGAGATCAGGTTTTCAAAACACCTTTTCAAATACAACCCTCATCTTTTTGCTCACACCATTTTTTGAGTAATGTTGTTGGAGTGGGTTTAAACAGGTCACTTGAAACAAACACAGGAATTTTCATAGCACCACAGAGACACAGTGTTTACAGTTTTTGAGAAAATTATTCTATGAATTGCTTACTCATAGTTGTCTATTAAGTTGGGATAGAAGAAATATTTGAACACTGAAAAAGTTACATACTTCAGCTTTAATGTAAGTGCTTTTATACAATTTTAAGCTTCATATTTCTGCCTTTAAACCCTTAAAAATTGGCCCCATTCACTTCCATTGAAAGTGCCTCACTGTAACCTCGATTCTTTTAATAAAACAAAAATTGAAATTATTATTATTTTTTTGTGGTAATCAACATTATGCCAGAAAATGCTATTGATTGAGCTTGACTTGTGTTGAACCTGGAATACTCCTTTAACAACAAATACAACCTTATTGTAAAGAGTTACAGATTACAGTAAGTTTATAAAGTTTCCTTTTGTAGAACTAGTTGTGTAAACCAGGGCACTCTCTTTAAATAAGTCTGTGACTCAAAATTGGCTAACTTGGTAATGATATGAACAAAATTATCATTAGCTGATAGTTCAAACAGATCATTAGTGTTATAGCGACTTCAATAAAAACAAACAATTTGCCATTGAGGGGCTTAACAAGAACTCGTCCAAAATGTCTGCATCTTCTTTCTTTATTTAATGGTCATCCAACATGCAAAGATTTGTTGCAATTAAAAGCATGAATTCAGATGATTGGCGTTATTAAAAGACATTTGTGATACCTTGAAACATTTAATACGTGCTCCCAGCTCACCCCTTTCCTCCTTGCTACACATACAACCACAGGTATTTTTAAACCTGGCTAATCAATGATACACCCTGATCCCGTCACATGACATTTAGAAATGTAAACGGACATAACACTGTTTACATGGCTCCTACATTTAGTACTAACTAATAGTACTGTCTAATGGTACTTACTGCTTTCTTAGTATTTTTTCAGTATCACCAAATGACGCAAAGTTTATAGAAATTGCTCCAGTTAAATCACTTTTTCTTTCCCCCATCTGTATTATTGTATAACCCATTGCTTCAATTAACTGGCTCTCTTGCAAGTAATAAACACTGGGTTACACCATATTCAGCTTAGTTAATGGGAGCATCAGCAAAGCAGTTTTGTTGTGTCATGCCACTTTCTTGCAGTGTAGATAACATGTTAAGGCTAGGGTATACTTTGTTTTTCTTCGTGGCGTTCTGTGTCACACACAGGCAAGCGTTCAGCCTTTCAAAGCATCCTCTTTAAACCGTAAGCCCATACGGATGCGTGTCCATGCACACTACGACTGCTTTGCGAGGTCTGCAGCTGTGTGGGACTCTTTAGGAAGAGTCTGCCACATTCATTGGTGCTATCGGGATGGGTAAAACACCCCAAACACAAAATCATTTTTATAAGAGAGCGTATTATTGTACCCTTTAAAATCAGCGTTACTGTCGATAGTGCCATTGCTTGAAAAATTCGGCTGAGGGTTTTACACCCTCGAAGTAATGAGATACTAATGAGCTCAGCAACAGAACTTCAAAGGTAAATTTTGTTGTTCCCCAAAGTGGCGAGATGAGGAGGAGATGGAGGGATGGAATGAGGCAGAGAGAAGAGTAAACGAGAATAAAGTGAAGAACCCCCAAGAGAAAAGATGAGCCATCTATCAGCGCAGAACAAGACTTCCAGTGGAGCTCAAAGCGCTCATCTGCCAGACCTCTGCACACCAAATGTTTGTTATACCATATTATTAATATTAATAACCTATTATTAACAGTTTCCGCAGGCTTAGGCAAACACCCTTGGATGGTGTTGGCTAAACATGTCTCTGACATAGAGCTGAGTAGCACATCATGCCTGTTATATAAAAAGGAAGATCTGTTTTTATAAAACGTCACTGAGAACGAAATGTGATAAAAACATATATTTTTTAGATTCAGTTTCATGCATACTATAAGGTTTGACACAGTGTGTTTACATGTACAGTCTTACACTGATTATGTTTAATAAACTGACAATGTCATGTAAACTGTGTCCATAAATTGGACAAAGGCCATGATTTAAAGCTGAAGTATGTCATTTCTGCACCACTAGCGCCACTCAAATGAAATTGCAAAAACAAACATTGTATTCTGAATATGTCCCCATCTGCTATTGGTCAAAGAAATTGATAGCCCCGCCCCCAACTCACGCCTTTAGTCAAGACGGGTCGCTCAAAACAAACAGAGGTATTTTCATAGTGCCACAGAGACACAGTGTTTACATTTTTCAAGACAATTAACCTATGATATTTTCCCTGCATATTAAGCTGGGATAGGTGAAATTATTTAACACTGAAAAAGTTACACACTTCAGCTTTCATTTTTGTGAATTCTCCAATTTCGCTTGGATGTAGAACCCTTTAGGGTTTAGTAAGCATGTTCAGTGTGCACACATCGGACAGTATGGTGTCAATACTGAAGAAGAAAAACCAATCATTTCAAAATCTCAAATAAATAATGGAGTTTGCATTGTTGGTTTATTGATTTGCATGCCCAAAAATGAAAATTCTGCCCTACTTTACTCACAATCATGAGTTCCATACCTGTATGATTTTTTTAAGCTAAGCCAATAGTACATGAACGTGTGCTACTTTGAACAAGCTTCTCAGATAGTGCTCATAAACACGCCACGGACGTCAAGATTTTCACTGCAAAATGTCTTAAATGGCCGGTTGTTTCTCAACAAAACCTTTCATATGGAAATTGACACAGGAGTCGCAGGGACTACTACAATGATACCTTTGGGTCCTTTTTTAAGCTTTAAAGTGAGGCAATATCTGCTGCCCTCATATGGAAAAGACAGCCTCCGATATTCATTGAAACTGTTCTGCATAAGACTGAAGTCATCATCCTTTGAAACAATATATATATATATATATATATATATATATATATATATATATATATATATATATACACTCACCTAAAGGATTATTAGGAACACCTGTTCAATTTCTCATTAATGCAATTATCTAATCAACCAATCACATGGCAGTTGCTTCAATGCATTTAGGGGTGTGGTCCTGGTCAAGACATTCTCCTGAACTCCAAACTGAATGTCAGAATGGGAAAGAAAGGTGATTTAAGCAATTTTGAGCGTGGCATGGTTGTTGGTGCCAGACGGGCCGGTCTGAGTATTTCACAATCTGCTCAGTTACTGGGATTTTCACGCACAACCATTTCTTGGGTTTACAAAGAATGGTGTGAAAAGGGAAAAACATCCAGTATGCAGCAGTCCTGTGGGCTGAAAATGCCTTGTTGATGCTAGAGGTCAGAGGAGAATGGGCCGACTGATTCAAGCTGATAGAAGAGCAACTTTGCCTGAAATAACCACTTGTTACAACCGAGGTATGCAGCAAAGCATTTGTGAAGCCACAACACTCACAACCTTGAGGCGGATGGGCCACAACAGCAGAAGACCCCACCGGGTACCACTCATCTCCACTACAAATAGGAAAAAGAGGCTACAATTTGCAAGAGCTCACCAAAATTGGACAGTTGAAGACTGGAAAAATGTTGCCTGGTCTGATGAGTCTCGATTTCTGTTGAGACATTCAGATGGTAGAGTCAGAATTTGGCGTAAACAGAATGAGAACATGGATCCATCCTCTGAGGGCTACTTCCAGCAGGATAATGCACCATGTCACAAAGCTCGAATCATTTCAAATTGGTTTCTTGAACATGACAATGAGTTCACTGTACTAAAATGGCCCCCACAGTCACCAGATCTCAACCCAATAGAGCATCTTTGGGATGTGGTGGAACGGGAGCTTCGTGCCCTGGATGTGCATCCCACAAATCTCCATCAACTGCAAGATGCTATCCTATCAATATGGGCCAACATTTCTAAAGAATGCTTTCAGCACCTTGTTCCATTGAATCAATGCCACGTAGAATTAAGGCAGTTCTGAAGGCTGAAAGGGGGTCAAACACAGTATTAGTATGGTGTTCCTAATAATCCTTTAGGTGAGTGTATATATATATATATATATATATATATATATATATATATATATATATATATATATATATATATATTTATTTTTATTTTTTGGGTGAACTATTGCTTTAAATTCAACATGAAGCCATTTGCAACCCGTTTTACCTCCATAATCTGACATATTTCCGAATGTAACAGGATATTGAAAAAATTATGTTTGTATTATTGTTCTTTGGAATAACATGCACCAATGAATTGTGCACCATAAGACCGTGGATACACAATAAATATTAAGAAAGGTCAATAGGTTCAACTTTAAATGTAATGTTGAAATGATCAGCATTTCATTGTACATGTAAACACACTCCGTAGAAGTGCACCTCGGTTCTATGGCGGACAGTAATGAATTATTATCCTCAATCCTCAAGACTTTTACCAAATGATTTGATTTCCCAAATCAAACAAATTTACCAAACTATGACCGCAAGCACACAAAAGGAAATATAAAAGAGCAAGATGAAGAATTGCAGTAGAAGCTTGTCTTGTAGCATTTGAAAATATAGCAGATAGAAACAGATGCCAGTGTGGTGCAAATGGACCAGCGTAGTAAAATCCTGACATGGTGACTGAGAAGAGAAGACAATAGTCTCCTGGGTCTGAAAAGGCAGCAGTTGCATTAGATTGCTCTATCCTGCTGATCTCTGCCAAGCTCTCTCCTGCACCACAGAACAACATCTTGCGTTATTAGCTCGCTAACTGCAGACTGCATTAACAAACAAATGCACAAAAACACACATATACACTTATATATTTTTTTTTCTTGTTTTCCATGAATATTAAAACAAGATGCATTTACTTGAGAGGTGAAATTAAATTGGATATTAAGTCTTGTTTTCAGATAAATCCAATTAAATTAAAATAAATTTGTGCTTAAACAAGAAAAAAAATATTTGCTAATGGGGAAAAAATTTAAAAAGTTTATTTTTCTTAATCCACTGACAAATATTTTTTTCTTATAAGCATAAACCTCAATAAATTATGTTAGATTTCTCTTTAAACAAAACATAAAATACTATATCAAGTTTCACTCTTAAGTTTTGTATCCCCTCATAATAGTTTTGCATCCCTAGCTATAAATTAACCATGGTTTTACTACAGTAACCATAGTAAAAAATGCAGTATAAGTTTATCATGGTTTTACTACAGTAACCATAGTGATAAATGCAGTATAAGTTTACCATGGTTTTACTACAGTAGCCATAGTAAAAAATGCAGTATACATTTACCACGGTTTTACTACAGTAGCCATAGTAAAAATTGCAGTATACATTTACCACGGTTTTACTACAGTAGCCATAGTAAAAATTGCAGTATACATTTACCACGGTTTTACTACAGTAACCATAGTAAAAATTGCAGTATACATTTACCACGGTTTTACTACAGTAACCATAGTAAAAATTGTAGTATACATTTACCACGGTTTTACTACAGTAGCCATAGTAAAAATTGCAGTATACATTTACCACGGTTTTACTACAGTAGCCATAGTAAAAATTGCAGTATACATTTACCACGGTTTTACTACAGTAACCATAGTAAAAATTGCAGTATACATTTACCACGGTTTTACTACAGTAACCATAGTAAAAATTGTAGTATACATTTACCACGGTTTTACTACAGTAGCCATAGTAAAAATTGCAGTACACATTTACCACAGTTTTACTACAGTAACCATAGTAAAAATTGTAGTATACATTTACCACGGTTTTACTACAGTAGCCATAGTAAAAATTGCAGTACACATTTACCACAGTTTTACTACAGTAGCCATAGTAAAAATTGCAGTATACATTTACCACAGTTTTACTACAGTAGCCATAGTAAAAATTGCAGTATACATTTACCACAGTTTTACTACAGTAACCATACAGTTTTACAGTTTTATAGTAAAAATTGTAGTATACATTTACCACGGTTTTACTACAGTAGCCATAGTAAAAATTGCAGTATACATTTACCACAGTTTTACTACAGTAACCATAGTAAAAATTGCAGTATACATTTACCACGGTTTTACTACAGTAACCATAGTAAAAATTGCAGTATACATTTACCACGGTTTTACTACAGTAACCATAGTAAAAATTGCAGTATACATTTACCACGGTTTTACTACAGTAGCCATAGTAAAAATTGCAGTATACATTTACCACGGTTTTACTACAGTAGCCATAGTAAAAATTGCAGTATACATTTACCACGGTTTTACTACAGTAGCCATAGTAAAAATTGCAGTATACATTTACCACGGTTTTACTACAGTAGCCATAGTAAAAATTGCAGTATACATTTACCACGGTTTTACTACAGTAGCCATAGTAAAAATTGCAGTATACATTTACCACGGTTTTACTACAGTAACCATAGTAAAAATTGTAGTATACATTTACCACGATTTTACTACAGTAACTAGATTTCATCTATGGTATTTGTAGTAAAACTATAACCACAAAATGTACCATGGTGAAACCATAGTAATAATACAGGAGAGCTAAACTATTGTAATAAAAATCATAATATCGTGGTTACTAATGGTTTTACCACAAATACTATAGTTCAACTATGGTGACTTTAGTAAATCCATGGTTAATTGTGTAAAAGGATATATATTTTATGTGAAACAAAACCACATTTTATGTGCAGCTAGCTTGGCTAACATTAGCTTAGCCTTGTGCAGTTCACTGTAGTGTTATTATGGATCTTCCTAATTTAATCTAAATGAACGATTCTGTAAATAGCGTGCAGCAGAGGCGCAGTGCCTCTAAAGAGTAGAAACATTTCAGACTTTTTGCATATTGCAAAGCGAACTGTAAAGATTACTGTATTTAAGTTGCGGCTCTTGTTTATAACATAAAACCTCAGGTAGTTCAATCTTCTAATGTAGTTTTATGCATGCTACTATGGTAAAGCCATTCCAGAGGCACTTATATCTCTTATAGATCTATTTTTATATTCAAATATATACAGTAAATTTATTAGATCTGACAGTTATTGTGTTCTAGGAACAACAGACTTGGTTAATCATGCTTTAAATGTAAAAGACATATGCTTTACATCAAATACGTTTTATTTAACTCGGTACATCAAGAACTGAACATTTCATCGTACATGAATGATGTGCATTTAAGAGAGAGTTTGGGGACGCAGCTAACAATGCAATGGAATTGCACCAAACAGACAAACAGAGTCTTGAGAGACAAATAGCAAGTTTTGGGAGGGACAACCATATTTGAAAGAGCCTTTGAAAGACATTTTTAAATTAGACATATTTAAGATTAAGTAAGTGCGCTTAAAATGCTTGCATGGCTCGATAATTGCCTTATTTTGTTCCTCATCCATGTAACAATAATGTAAATCTTATTTATTCTGTACAGTAAATCTTTTGCATTTTGCAAAATGTGTCTCCATTGATTCCAATGGATCTAACTGAACTAAAGTCTTCCAATTTCCCGTTTTCAGTTTGGAGGCCTGGGAATTACTCAGTTGTATATATATTTACTTATATTTTTTGTAGCCCCCGAAACTGACTAAACTAACTCGTCCATCATGTTTCAGAGTTTCGCTCAGCACCTTTGTTTTGGTCCAACAGCAATATAAAGCCAAACAAGTCCAAGTGGCCAAGGTTGCTGATTTTTATGGTGGTATATATGCTGGAAACCAGGTTTAGATTAGGTCAATGCTGAAAAATGTTCATGACTCACAGCATTAAATGTCACACACATTATAGAATGACGTATTGAGGTTATTATGTCATTTAAAGGTTGATGGAAAGCTAAGTGGAGAACAAGTATCTGACATTTGCAGTTGTGTGTTTGTCACTGGCCTGTTCAAAATCAAATTGAAAAGGTTGTTAGTGCCTGTCAAGAAGACCTGAAAAGTTCTTCCTTTTCTGTGTTTCAACTTAGATTTGAGTTTTGTGTGACTGCAATGGCAGAAAATATTCAGAAAGTATCTTTAAAAAGACACTTGACACCCACATCAGATTTTCTCATTTAGATGTCCATTTCAGGCTGTTAAACTGTTGACATGAATTTTCATAAATGTTATATTTTTAGAAATATTCCTCATCAGTATGCAAGTTGGGACGAATGGAATATACTTTCGCCTACTCTCTCTTTCTCACATTGACTCTTTCTTCTTTTCTCTTCTTTCCATTTTTTCCTCTCCTCTGTTTTTGTTGAAACTTGCATGTAAGGAATCCGTCAGATTTGTTCATAATCTGATTTAGGGGCAAATCACATGAAAACATTTTAACCCTAAAATCAAAAAAAAAAAAAAATACAAGTACATTTTGCATATAAGATTAAGCTTAATTGGGTGATTCTCACCAAACATGTCAAGAAAATGTCCAGGTCATATTTAACCCAAATTAATAAAATAAAATATAAAAAAAGATAAAAAGAAATAACATTTTGCAGAAAGAAAATGAAGGCTACATTTAGGCCACTTAATATTTTTTGCATTGTGACATTATTTGCATCAGGAAGACTCGCAGACTTGAGTGAAATGTAAAATGACATTTATTTGATGAATATAAAACAGAAATGTAATGTCTCTCTTTGGCGTAAACCCCGTCTGGCGGTCCGAAGAAGTTGTACTCGGAACCGCCATATCCTGCCGGAGATAGGAGGCAGGGCGAGGAGCCTACCCCCCTGCAGCACAGGACTCAACAGGTGGTGGTGGGGTGGAGGAGGTTGCCATGTCAGCACACTGAAACAGCAATGTGATAGATTCTGAGCAGATTATAAAGCAACGGCTTACATGTGATTGGCTTGGAGTTACACCGCTAATGGTGCGATGATGTACAGCTGCTAGTCTTCCCGCTAGAACAACGCTGCGCTTACATTTTCAGGGCACTTAAAGGTGCTTTAAGTGGGTTTTTTTTCATGGAAAGGTATGTCAAAAATATTCCTACTCCCTGAAAGATATCACTGAAATAAGTGCCGTATATCTCACCGGTCTCTGTGACAGCTCTAGACACAAAAATGTGTCCATGGGCCACGTCTCTGACCCTTTCGAACTGCCAATCATTTTCCACGTTCTCATAGTATTCAGCTTGTTAATGAGGCTTACTGCCATTTTTATGCCATGTTGCTCATAACAGTTGTCAGTCGAGGGCGCTATTTTTCTGCTCTTGTTTTTAACAACTATTTGTCAACAACTATGATGTCGGCCTCAATAAAGCTCATTTGGTATCTTTGGAGGTCGGGGTTTTGGAAAGTGGGGGCATGGCTAATTTAACGACTCAGTCTCGTGGAAGTAGAACAGCAAAAAGTCCTTACAGCACCTTTAAACACATTTTGCCATTCAATTCTCATTCCATGATGCGTCTCTGTTCTACTATTGCAAAGATGAAACATAATTAACATAATACATAATTGTTTTTACTATATTGCTTTTGAAAGATGCTGTTATACAATATTTTTTTTAATGTAATTTAGCAAAAAAGAAAGGCAGTATCAAGAAAGTACTAGTATGATGTAAATACTTAACAATTTAAATAATATATATTTATATAAAATTATAAAAATTCTTCATATATTGGTACTGAGAATTGAGGGGTAAAATGTGCTTAAGTGCCCTGAAAATAATGGGCTTTATTTTCATGAGTGCCAAAGCGCAGGACTACGCGCTACGACTGTGCGCAAGGTCTTATTAAATTTTCGTGAGAGCACTAAATCTTAGTGCAATTTTCATGCCAGTGTCAAAGCGCATGTGGGCGTTGGAGGGAGTGTGGTGTGGTGTCTATTGAATATAAATGAAGTAGCGCAAAGCGCAGTTTGTTATTTATAAAAAGGGCGTTGTGCTAACATGTTTCAATACCACCTCTTAACTCAGCGCTAAGTCCAAATTCAGTTCTTGCATTTGCAGTTTGGAGATTTCACCAGCAGGTGGTTATAAAGTTCATGTCCAAACTCTTAAAATATAGTGGAACATCAAATTAAGTCCCTGACCATCACTGTCTTAGCCATTTTATGGCTTATTTTTCAATTATTATAATTTTCACACCTCTAATTTATTTTGGTATTATTTCTCCCATTGTTGTTTTAAGTCACTGCAAAAAGGGCCAAAGAAGTTAGACAGAGTAAAATGTTTTACTTTACTTTTACTTTACATTTTTATTATATTTTAATTTAGTTTGAAGTGTAATTTGAATTTACAAATATATTTGGTTTATTTTGTTTTAGCACATGTTTGCATGCAAATACCAAAACTTCATGGCCATGCCCATTGATTTTGAGCAATGCGTTGCGCTTAATATCTTAAAATAGGAGCCAAAGTTACAAAGTTAAAATCTTACTGTAAAAATAGGATTTATTTTCTTATTTGTTTGTTTTGTAAAATAGGGCTAGGACATTTTCTTGACTGAATTTTTTTATTTTACAACATGGTGAATTTATGGTGATTTTTATTACTGTAATTGTTTTATTTTTATTTAAATCATCATAAATTATTATGGTACAAAAAACACTACTACACTATAGAAATAATATACAATTTAGATTATATTTAAAAAATGTATATTTTTATTAAAATAACGAGAATGGCTACAGTAATGAGAATTTGGGGGCACAATGTTCCAAATTGTCATGAAAATAGTGTCACAATGTCTTAATGATCCTAAAAATAGGCAACATTTTCTAATTTCTTTGTTTTGGATTGAAATATGACACAGACATGTTCTGGACTGGTTTAATGAGATGCTTTGTTCGAAATTTATGATGAAATTCAAATAAAAATGTAGTCTAGTTCAAGCGCTGGTTAAGAAAACTGGCTTAAATGACCCTTTAGTACGTTGGCACTTTCGTCACCCATGTTGTGCGAATACTTCCAATGATATATCATTATGTTTCTCTGTAATCTAGACCTGGTTGCCAGAGTATTTATTTTGTTCATCTTTATTCCAAATTGATCCTTGTTCCATGTTGGCTGCATCGTGATGTACCATTGATTGACCATGTGCAAATGATTTCTGGTTGCAAGTTGCACATTTATAACAATGATTGTACATTTATATTTATTTAAAAAAAAAAGATGATATCTAAAGGAGTCATGCATATAGGAAATTAAAATCTATTCTAAGAAACTCTGTTGGTTTCCTTGTGTCTTTCATGATGCAGGTAATGAAGGTTTGTATCTGCACATGTTGCCATCTGTTATTCATGTTGTTGAAGTTGAACTGTGACATTGTGACTTAAGCATTTCAGAAAGTGAACAACAACAACAACATAACACCTCTGCTCCAAATCCTAGTGAGCTGCCCAGATAGACAGAATGTTAAAGGGAGCATAAGCACTCCTTAAGTAAAGGCTGTTCTAAAAGGTAAGCAACAACATTAAAAATGTATTTATTTATTTTTTATTGGCCAAATTGTTGAAACATTCTAACATCAAACTATTGAAAGTTTTTAATTAAGTTTCATTGAAGTATAATAATAATTAAAAAAAAACATATCCTTACAAAAAGTAAACATTACTTTCACTATAGTAAACCTGCAGTACCCAAATTACAATAATTTTGCAATAAGAACCATAGTTTTAAAAACAATTGGACATTTTACCATTGTGTTACTATAGTAAAACTAAAAACTATAGTTTTTACCATATAATCTATATAACTCTAGTTACTGTAGTAAAATCATGGTAAATTGTGTGTTTTTTGTTTTAGTACAAATACCATAAAATAGCTCAATTTACCACAGATACCGTAATATAACTCAATTTACTGTAGTAAAATCATGGTAAATTGTGTGGTTTTCGTTTTACTACAGATACCGTAATATAACTCAATTTACTGTAGTAAAATCATGGTAAATTGTGTGGTTTTCGTTTTACTACAGATACCGTAATATAACTCAATTTACTGTAGTAAAATCATCGTAAATTGTGTGTTTTCGTTTTACTACAGATACCGTAATATAACTCTAGTTACTGTAGTAAAATCATGGTAAATTGTGTGTTTTCGTTTTACTACAGATACCGTAATATAACTCAATTTACTGTAGTAAAATCATGGTAAATTGTGTGTTTTCGTTTTACTACAGATACCGTAATATAACTCTAGTTACTGTAGTAAAATCATCGTAAATTGTGTGTTTTCGTTTTACTACAGATACCGTAATATAACTCATTTTACTGTAGTAAAATCATGGTAAATTGTGTGTTTTCGTTTTACTACAGATACCGTAATATAACTCTAGTTACTGTAGTAAAATAATCGTAAATTGTGTGTTTTCGTTTTACTACAGATACCGTAATATATCTCTTTACTGTAGTAAAATCATCGTAAATTGTGTGTTTTCGTTTTACTACATATACCGTAATATAACTCAATTTACTGTAGTAAAATCATGGTAAATTGTGTGTTTTTGTTTTACTACAGATAACGTAATATAACTCTATTTACTGTAGTAAAATCATGGTAAATTGTGTGTTTTCGTTTTACTACAGATACCGTAATATAACTCTAGTTACTGTAGTAAAATCATGGTAAATTGTGTTTTCGTTTTACTACAGATAACGTAATATATCTCTTTACTGTAGTAAAATCATGGTAAATTGTGTGTTTTCGTTTTACTACAGATACCGTAATATAACTCAATTTACTGTAGTAAAATCATCGTAAATTGTGTGTTTTCGTTTTACTACAGATACCGTAATATAACTCAATTTACTGTAGTAAAATCATCGTAAATTGTGTGTTTTCATTTTACTACAGATACCGTAATATAACTCAATTTACTGTAGTAAAATCATGGTAAATTGTGTGTTTTCGTTTTACTACAGATACCGTAATATAACTCTATTTACTGTAGTAAAATCATCGTAAATTGTGTGTTTTCGTTTTACTACAGATACCGTAATATAACTCTAGTTACTGTAGTAAAATCATCGTAAATTGTGTGTTTTCGTTTTACTACAGATACCGTAATATAACTCAATTTACTGTAGTAAAATCATGGTAAATTGTGTAGTTTTTGTTTTACCACAGATACCGTAATATAACTCAAGGTAATGTACATTATGGTACATTTTGTGGTTAAGATTCTTTTTACAAATATCATAATGTAACTGTAGTTAGTAACTGTTACTGTAGTAAAATTATGGTACATTTTGTGGTTAAAGTGTTGCTACTTATACCATAGTTGAACTCTAGTTACTGAAGTTAAACCATTGTACATTTTGTGGTTACTATTGGTTTACTAGAAATATCATATCAACTATGTTTGTTGTAGTGAAACCATGATTAATTTACATTATGGACAAAAAATATTGTGAGAAAATTCAAAAGTATTTCAGAAAATAAATGTCTCCCTGTCTTTAAGGGTCTCCGTGCTATCGAGATACTTAAAGAGATCTTATTTGTTATTTTTCTTTCTTAGAGCATCCCAAATGAGCTACTTGTGAGGTTCCATGACAGTTTGCAAGAGGCAACTTGTCCACTCTGCAATGTTTTTCCCGAATCACAATCTTGTGTGTGGCATGTCAAGCAACATTATGTATCTGGCTGTCTTGTGTGCACACAAACACACACGTTGAAGACCTTTCCTTGTCTGACTGTACCGTTTGTCTGCTTGACTGAGCATGCCAGCTGATATTCATTAAAAGTGAAGGAGTGTTCAACTCTGAAACCTCCCTTGTCACCACTGAACAAATAGTTTTTCTACAATGACTGAGGTTGTGATCCCTGCGAAGAAGAACACAGCATTGACTAGCCCTAAACAGATTACAACCAGTCCCACACAACATGAATAATTATGGCCTGTTCAAGCCGATAGGTCATTTGTGGGCTTACATTGAACGGAGATACCATGAGTAGGAAAATATAATGTTGGCGTTTATCTGCCTGACAAAATTTCTCCTCCTCCATCTTTGAGCAAGCATCATTATAAAGTCGATGTAATGCGATGTACATCTTGCTGTTGTCAGAATACTGTAATTATAAAGACAAAAACAAGGGCTGTATTTGCATCAGACAATGAGATTAATCTAATCCCTGCATACACTGCAGAAGACATTGCACAGAATAATAATATGGATGGTTGAATTTAATATTTGGCATGCACCAATTATTGTTAATTATACACAGGAAAACGTCATGGTTACTGTTGTAACCTCCGTTCCCCGAGGGAAGGAACGAGACGTTGTGTCGAATGAAGTGACACAAGGGGTCTTCCTGGGACGCCAAACATACCTCTGAACTTGAGAAAAGGCCAATGTCAAGTTGGCAGACAGAATTCGCATGCCCCGCCCCGGTCATACGGGTATAAAGGGAAGCAGGGCAGTGAGTGCCAGTCAGGAGTTTGCACTGAGGAGCCGAAAATAAGGTACGGCCGTTTACAGTGGTAGGTCTAGTGCTGTGGCAGGAGGGACACAATGTCTCGTTCCTTCCCTCGGGGAACGGAGGTTACAACAATAACCGTGACGTTCCCCTTCTGTCACTCACTCGACATTGTGTCAAATGAAGTGACACAAGGGGTCCCATATAAAAACGGCATGCACTGACCGTGTTACGTGAACTGTCGAGACAGGTGCAAGCAGGCTAATGCATGCTAGAGGCAACTGTGTTGGCTGCACGTAGCCCTCCCCAACACCCCCAAAGAGATGTCACATACAGACCTTAGGTTCCCCGCACCCCTGAGGGGGGAACAGGTGCTACATGACTAGCATGGGAGCAAGCCCGGCAGACGCGGCCTTCTCTCTCACTATGTCTCTCACATTGGACGTGAAGCAGCTGGGGCTATCTTAACGCTATGAAATGCATCGTGGAAGGCGGTCTTTCCAGGTCCTATTCTTTCAGGGGGAAAAGACCCTGCGGAAGCCACATCCTGCCCAGTCTAGGGGGAGGTAACATGTGGCAAATACACCACGAGGGTTGTGAAGCCGTACGTGGGAAATGGCATGGTGGGAGGTCCAGCTTCTCGCCGACAGAGGTGAGTGAAACAGTGGTGAACTTCAGCTTGCTTGTTGCACAACCGTTCGGCTCCGAAGAAAAATTCTGACTGGCACTCACTGCCCCGCTTCCCTTTATACCCGTATGTCTGGGGCGGGGCATGCAAATTCTGTCTGCCAACTTGACATTGACCTTTTCTCAGGTTCAGAGGTACGTTTGGCGTCCCAGGAAGACCCCTTGTGTCACTTAATTTGACACAACGTCGAGTGAGTTACAGAAGGGGAACATTAGTACAATAGTGTTTGTTCACTTTGATACATTTTGACTTCCATAGACCATGTCTGTTTTTTTGCTGCTGTGCCTTTAAAACTTCCATGCAAACACATCTTTCACATGTGAAATTAGTAACAGAGCTGCGTTTCATTTAAAGTCGAATGTGTGCAAAGTATAAATTCAAAGTCTGAATTTATATTTACTCAGATTCCATCATTATTAGAGAGAGTGGTAATAAGTCATATGAAATAGATGAATAACTGGAAGGTCAGGCCGCATAGAGAAGCACTCGCTTCAGATAGGTCTTTCTCCAGCTGCTCGGTATCTCATGCCGGTGGGCCGCGAGCATGGCGGCTGCGTGCTTTTAGTCAGTAACACGGATCGGTTCTGTTGACTGCATCACGTTTACTGGCTCCCTTCCTGGACACCTACTTCTGTGACCATTAACTCCTGATATGCCTTGCATCCATTTATTTTGTACGGGCTTTATAGACCATAAACCTCTATCAATAGCTGTCCAATGACAGACCGTCTTACATCTCTTCGAGTGGGACATGGGAGAGGGGGTGTGTCTTAAAATAAGTCAAAAATTCAGTAGTTGCTCCCACGTGTCAACTGTCCAATGGCATGTTTAAACTCGACTCTCAAATGGATAAAGAAAAGCCAAAGTAAAATGAAAAGCTTATCGCGTAAAATGAAAAGCATTTTAGCTTATCGCGGCCCATTCGGCCCGTTTCGTGGCCGACCCACCGACCCACTCGGTTCTTCCGATGGTCAGTCCGCCCCTGATCGGCCCCAAAATGTGTTGGCCCACCGGGAAAATGCCCGGTATGCCATATTACCAATTCAGCACTGGACGAAGAAAAGCAATTGCCAAATGCTTTATTTAAAATGCAAATTAAAAGGTGCATTTAAAAATGATTTATTACATTTAATGGCATTTTAAACATTAATTAATACATGATTTATTAATGCACAATTTTATTGTTAAATAATTCAAATTAAATATGATTTACATGTGTCTATTCATTTGTCCATTTATAAATTGGTTTATTTATTCATGTTTTTATTTTTAAAGAATAGATTGATCATTTATTTCTTCATTCTTTTTTAATCTGCTCTCCGCGACTTCCATACAGTTTGGCCATGCTGTTCACCAGCAAATCTTCACTGGTGAAGCTGGTTGTCCAACATGGTCTTTCTGGTGAACTCCTACCATGCTGGAGACCAGCAACATATGCTCTAGTTTTTCATGCCCAAATGTTAAATTGTTGCATAAAGTCAATCTGAATTCAAACTTAATCGTATTTATTTTTGTAGTACACATTCTCTGATTGCGAACAATTCGTTGGTGCAAAGAGAAAATCTAAATGTTTGTCCACCTGTGAAATGACTTTCATTTTCGACGGACTCCTCTCTAACAATCTGGCTCTATTTTGGTATGTAATGCCCACTTTTCACCATCGATTCCCATTCCTAATAGATAAAATCAACTCAAACCCAAATCCTGTCCAACTCAAAAACACATAATGGAAGTGAAATGGGCTGTGAATGATGTTTCAAGTTGATTTATTTTATCATTCATCTTTGGATAACAGGAAGCTCATCTCCCCATGATGTTTGGTGCCCCCCTCAACCCCTCATTCAGGTGAGAACAGTGTGCAATAAACCGGCAGGGGAAACACTAGCATCTCTAGCTGCATTACCATATTGAAAGTGGCACAACTCATAAGAGTGCCAGAGCAGATTGGTAAAATTAGGTTTCATTTGGCATATTTTTGTGTTGAAACTTGCAAGCACTACCTGACCAATTTTGGATTCATTCAAACAGCTCTCATAAAAATATTTTAATGCGTAAATGACCTGAAACTGGCAGTTTCACAGAAGTGCACTCAAAAGTACGGATGAGCAAAGATTTACTGTACATCCATAAATAATATTATTTTAGAAGCGTGTAATCCAAGTAATGTGTAACGGAGCCAGATGGTAGGTACGAAGCTGTGCAGTGTGTAAACCTCACTCGAGTAGGACCGATTACAGTTGTACCTTGACCCAGATGGGAGTGTGCCCTCCTGACCTCAAGAGGCGCACTTGTGACTGACGCTAGGTGCTGTAATCTTTAGCCTCCTCGTTAGCATGCCCGCCTCCAATGCCAGTTCAAATCCCATTTGGAGCGGGTTGAACAGAACCAGTGACAGTGGTGCTGTGACCCAGATAGGAGTGAGGTTTAGAGGGGTGAGTGTAACAGGACCCAGCTGGTAGGTAGCTGTTCAGTGTGTTAACCTCCTTCGCCTCAAGAGGCGCACTAGCGACTGACGCTAAGGGCTGTAGCCTTTAGCCTCCTCGTTATCACGCCCGCCTCCAATGCTGGAGTTGCCAGTTCAAATCCCACTTGGAGCGGGTTGAGCAGGACTGGTTACAGTGGTGCCGTGACCCGGATGGGAGTGAGGTTTAGGGGGGTGAGTGTAACGTTAGCTAGCTGGTAGGTAGCTGTGTAGTGTGTAAACCTCACTCCCCTGGCCTCAAGAGGCGCACTAGTGACTGGCTGTAGTCTTTAGCCTCCTCGTTAGCACGCCCGCCTCCAATGCCAGTTCAAATCCCATTTGGAGCGGGTTGAACAGAACCAGTGACAGTGGTGCTGTGACCCAGATAGGAGTGAGGTGTAGGGGGGTGAGTGTAACGGGAGCCAGCTGGTAGGTAGCTGTTCAGTGTGTAAACCTCCCTCGCCTCAAGAGGCGCACTAGCGACTGACGCTAAGGGCTGTAGCCTTTAGCCTCCTAATTATCACGCCCACCTCCAATACTGGAGATGCCAGTTCAATTTCCACTTGGAGGGGGTTGAGCAGGACCAGTGGTGCCGTGACCCGGATGGGAGTGAGGTTTAGGGGGGTGAGTGTAACGGTAGCCAGCTGGTAGGTAGCTGTGTAGTGTGTAAACCTCACCCCCCTCGCCACAAGAGGCGCACTTGCAGCTGACACTAGAGGCTGCAGCCTTTAGCCTCCTTGTTAGTGCGGCCGCCTCTCATGCCAGAGACGCCAGTTCAAAATCCCTCGGAGCGGGTCGAGTAGGACCAGTTACAATGTACTTTAAAGTAGTTAAATTAATGAAATGTAACTAACTGTAATCTGATTACAAGAATTTTACATGTAATGAGTTACACTACTTTCACATTACATTGCTAAGTAATTATATTACAGTAACGCATTACTTTGTAATCAGATTGCACACAAAATTGGTAACTCATCAGATACTTTGTGCTATACAGACAGGAATGACAAACCAGGCAAAATAATCCCATAGACTTATATTGAAGCAGGGACTTGAGGTTTGTCAGGAGACCAGAATCTCATAGAGACTTGGGGGTGTTTTTAGAACATAAATCTGTTAGCTGGGCCATCACTAGCTCCCACATGCCCTTTAACAAAATCTTAATTGTCCAACTGCACACGAGCACTCTCACTAACTCTTTTCAGTCACTGTATTGATGGTGTTACTGGCTAATTAGGACCTGTCTGGAGCACTTTTAAGGTTTTCTACAAAGACTAGAAATGAAAGAGGTCTATTTAAAAAAGAACAAACTATAGAGCAGTCTATGCCATCTTTTTATGTGGCACCATTAATTGTCCTCATTGCTCTTGCTGCATACTTTGCTGTAGCAGTATGTCAATTAGCATGAACTTTTTCGGAGAAACCTGTCAGTGCGCTTTCATCAGGTATTCCACATGTGAGCTGTTTTACATATCAAAAATACTCTATGTGTATGGATGTTTGGCAAGTAAGTAGTCCTCAACAGGCTAATCATGACAGCAGAACTTCGGTTAGTCAACAGAAAATGTATTTCCCCTGCCAACCCCTGCAGAAGAGCTAATGTGAAAGTCGATGCATGGGCAGGGTGAGCGAGGGCTGTTAAATACTGATTGATGAAGCTGTTTCCTGAACTGCTGTTTGCCAAATTACCAGAGGACTAGAGGAAGCAGCTAGCACCTGATCGCTAATTATTGCTGTTTAAAGGGATAGTTCACCCCAAAAATTAAAATTCTGTCATCATTTACTCACCTTCATGTTGTTCTGAACTAGTATGCTTTTGCTTTTTTCCAAATTTGAAGAATCTTTATGCAACTCATTTTTTGTCTTTTATATCATGGGTTAGTAATTAATACTGGGTTGAATGTTTCTTCAACTTCTAGCACTTTTAGCACGCTGGACTTCTAAGCACTCTTACTTGTTTATTTTATTTGTCTACTAACAATGTCCAACAGTGTACATGCATGCATCAAAGGAGATTTATGTCACTTTTGTAATTTTTTCTGAAAGTCATAAAAATTCCTGCTGTAGTGCAATTTTTGTGGTGGAAATGACATTTTAAAATTTTTGAAATAAAATGGTCAACTCCTTTCGTCTTGCTAAGGCTAAATTTATAGCAAAAATGTTATGTGTCCTGAATACACATAAATAAATACTATTTTCACACTTTTTACATAATTTGGCAAAATTACAACTTGATTGCAAATGACTCAATCTACCGGTCAATTTTCGTTCCTACCCTCACCTATAGTCATGAAGGCTGGGTCATGACCGAAAGAACTAGGTCGTGAGTACAAGCGGCCGAAATGGGCTTCCTCAGAAGGGTGGCAGGCTTCTCCCTTAGAGATAGGGTGAGGAGCTCAGTCATCCGTGAGGAGCTCGGAGTAGAGCCGCTGCTCCTTTGCGTCGAAAGGAGTCAGTTGAGGTGGTTTGGGCATCTGTAAGGATGCCCCCTGGGTGCCTCCCTAGGGAGGTGTTTCAGGCACGTCCAGCTGGGAGGAGGCCTCGGGGAAGACCCAGGACTAGGTGAAGAGATTACATCTCCACACTGGCCTGGGAACACCTCGAGGTCCCCCAGTCAGAGCTGGTTAATGTGGCTCGGGATAGGGAAGTTTGGGGCCCCCTGCTGGAGCAGCTGCCCCCGCAACCCGACTTCGGATAAGCGGTTGAAGATGGATGGAGATGGATGGTTATGTTTAGTTCACTTTTTGTTCAGGTTATCATAGTTTTAAACAAGGAGTGGTGGTGGCATAGTGGCTAAAGCACAGGGCTGTTAATCAGAAGTTTGCTGGTTCGAACCCCATGGCCACCACCATTGTGCTCTTGAGCAAGGCACTTAACTCCAGGTTGCTCCAGGGGGATTGTCCCTGTAATAATTGCACTGTAAGTCGCTTTGGATAAAAGCGTCTGCTAAATGCATAAATGTAAATGTAAACATTCAATAATTTTATTTTTTTTGTCTTAAACAGTTGAATCTAAAACAGTCAAATCAATACATAAAAGGCATTTGAAAAGTAACAAAAAATGATCTATGCCTGGTAAAAATGTTCTAGGTCAGTTTTGATGTGTTCTTTTGAATAAAAATCAACCCCAGAAAAACCCAATGGCCTAAAGTTGAAGAAACACATATTTACATCAATAACGTCCGCCATTGGACAAATACAGAAGACAATGGTCAAGCAGTCAAAGCTGTTTTCCATTGCTTGAATATTTAATGAGGCAAGCGTTGTTACGTGTATGATTGGTTGTCTGTTACTGAGCAACTCACTTAACATGTTAACACCACCATTTGTGGTGAGCACTGCAAAAACGAACCCCCTTTCAAAATTACAAGTGTGAAATCATGCGTAAACCATAGTTAAAACTGGCTTTAACCCGTGGTTTAAAAAAGACATTAACCCAAGGTTAAGCGTCATGTGAAAAACCTTACAGACCATTATACCACAACAGAAATGAATCTATTTCGATTTAAACTTGACGTTATTTCAGTACGTCCATTTCAAATGGACATAAGGTACTGACAAATTGAAAAGTGTACCTTTCAATGTTATCAAATAATATGCAAACAGAATATAAATAGCATAATTATGGCTTACAGAGTTAAATTAAATGACATTTTATGAATGCAAACTCATGATATAAAAGTAATTGCACATTTGGATGACATTAAGAAAAATCCTTTCATGAAAATGACCTGTGGATTTCACCTCTGAGCCATATACAGTAATGTGTATTTGTCATTTGGTGCCGTGCACAGTCTGAACCTTTCATGATAATGAAGCCTAATCACATAATGGAGCATTGCAAGAGCCAAACTTTATGGTAATTCTCTCTTAAGACAGGCACACACAGCAAGTTTGTCCTCTTACATATAAACTCGTTTGAGTGGAATAAATGGTCCACAATAAGACACCAACAGTTTTTTTTTTAACCTGTTGATACGCACCCCAGTTCTGATTTTCACAAACCATGCCTGACATACCTGAACTTAAATGGTTGTATTTACGGGACCCTTTGGAGTATGGACACAGTTGTAGTATCTTTTGAAAGACGACACTTTGGGCTTTATTTCCCAAGTTTCAGAATTAATATATGTTGATATTTTTTAAGTTAGAGAAGATGAAGTTTATAGTAATGGAAATATTTTGTGCTGAAGATGTTTTTACAATTAAATAAACAATAATAAAAGTGCCAAGACAACCCAGAAATACAATGTTCCCAAAGCCATGAGTCTGAAGAAGTTACGTTTCAAATTTGAAGATGATCGAATAAAAAATGAGGTTCCTGCAGCTTTTTTCTCTGTAAAATCGCTGCCGGTGTACAGAGTAATATTAAGGCTCCGCCTTTCAAGACGGCACAAAATCTGACGGCACTGATCGGCTATTCTGAATAAAACTACGCCACAGTTTTAAAAACAGACTTTGGTGACAGGTTCATTTTGTTTATGAGACTCTAATATATAAGATCATCTACAGTTTTACAACATGAATGCTGCTCAGATTGCAGTTTGTTGAAGACGATGATGAAGTGTAATTCTTTCAGGAGAGATCTCATGTAAACAATGGAGAATATATCAATATTTCTCAGATTTATCACTTTTAAGAACAAAAAGTGCTATTGGATGTTTTTCATTGAATGCTTGTCATGAACGATTGACCCAAGTGTGTTGAACTGGATTCATCTGGCGATCGTGTTTTCATAATAAAGGTATGAAGTCCCGTTTTGATATTACATGTTTTCATTTGTACTCCTGCACAAATAACTCAATCACTGTTTCTGGAGGATTGCTATCGAGAAACAGAGATCGGATATCAATGTTGAACCCTTCGACCTTTGAAAAGATGTATAATTTGTTAACATTAATTACATTTATAGATGGTAAATTATATATCAAATGTAACCAGAATGACGTCACCACCTCATGCGGGGGAATTGCGTATCAACAGGTTAATTCCCTGGGAGGCAAGTGAATTAAAACATTCTTTCTGTCAGGAAGCCCACCTAAGTGGAATCCGCCAGCGACTATAAAGTCTGATTTGAATTAAGATGTGCCGCTTTGAGAGCTGACATGTGTTTGCATACATTGCCACAGACAATGGGAATTTGACTGACAGAAATGGGCAATTTCACAGCTTTTCTTGTCAGAGTTGGATGGCAATGTTATTAGCAGTGCGTGAGTGACTCTCATGAAGCTAAATGTGGATCTATCTTATGGAATGTGCTGAGTTCAAAACAAAATATGCTCCATAAACTGTATCTGTGACATGCTGTGGATATCCACAGAATGATTTTGAGTCATTACTCATTGTAAAAACATGTTGTGTGAACGGTGAGGCACTTACAATGGAAGTCTATGGGGTGAGTGTTCAGAAGGGATTTAAAAGCAGAAATGTGTAGCTTGCATTTTTGTAAATTTTCTGTACAGAAATGTGTGTTAGTGCAGATTTTACGTTCAAAACACATTAAAGGATTAGTTCACCCAAACAAATCAAAATTCAGTAATTGTTTACTCACCCCTGTGTTGTTATTTCTAGTTTGTAGTCAAAACATTGATGCATTTCTATGCCCAGCCTTATTTTTTTGTAGTATAAACATACAGGAGGCTACAGGCTGCCACAATCACACCTTGTCCTAACCTGACGGCAAAGCGATTAAAGGTATATTTTCTATGGTAATCAGAGCTTTTGTCCTAACCAGCAGTGACGAGCGAAGTCACTGTATATTGCTACGTCAGACCTGTTTTCACACCGCCAGCGACATCGCACAAGACAGACAAAGAGAGCATAGCGACTTCCGGCTACACAAGCTACTGCGACCACTGGCGAGAAAGATAGCCTCGCAGAGCAACAAGACAAAGTTGAGAAAATATCAACTTTATGCAAATGATGAGCATCATATCAGTGGTGGAGCTATGGGGTGGCCGTGGTCAACATGGACCGAAGCCTAGCCACCCCATTGGCCACCCCACTCGCAATTGCTGTTTTAGTAATTTGTTTGGTCATTTTTTGGCACTTTTTTGTTCTTTAGAGGTGAAATCATCTCTGTACCAATGTGCAAACTTAACATGTGCACACACCAAGCTCACTGCATCTCTTCGTCCCGGGTGTCATTGTATCCACTCAACCCCCACAGTCCGATGATATAAAAATGCTTCCCGAACATTTCTGTGCCACCACAGACTGATCGCTTGCCCCTGCCTGGCCACCCCTTTGAAAAACTCCTGGCTCTGCCCCTGCAGCATTCACAAGCAACTACAAATGAGAGTGACAGGGGGAGGGAAACAATAATGAAAAATAGGGGGGTACTCCCTGCAATAGTGAAAAAAAACACTTACTCGCCAGTTCTCTAATATACCATAGCTTGGTCTCGGCCACTCCTCCACCCTCTAACGGATGACAGCCGTGCCTCCCCGGGCGGATCGGAGGCAGTCCTCCAGCCCCTGATGAACGGAATGCCCCGCCACATTCTCTGGGAACAAAAGGGGTCTCCCCCGCCCCTGGAAGTGGTTCTCCAGGTGGTCAGCAGTGAGCACCTCCCCGCTCGCAGTCGGCGGTCTCAGACCCCGCCACGTTTCAGTGGCTGGTAGGGGTCTACTCCGCCCCTGGCAGCGGCCCTGACCACTCCAGGCGGTCGGTTAGGAGCCCCTTCTCCCCTCGCGGTCGGCGGCTGTTCCTCCGCTTCCATGTGGCCAGGCTCCTCCGTAACCGGCAGAAGGCCATGGCTGCTCCATTGGGGTGGATGGTAGCGGGGAGAACTCCACTACGGCGTATCCCTCCTCCTTCCCGGGTCTTCGGCACCAGTGTAAAGCAGTTCAATGGAAAGGAGGAGGCGAGAACCAGCTTGACGACATAAATAATAGTTTAATGAAGAAATAATCCAAAAGACACAAACACGCACATAGGACGAACAGCTGCCCGTAAACGTTCTCTCTCTCTCTCTCGTTGCACTACCGCCACAGTCGCCCTTTATCCCTATCAGAGGCTTAATTAGCCTAATAAGGGCGGCCCGCCCTCCGCCCTGTCACAGATGCGTTAGAGTAAAAGTGTCTGGATATCATAACATAGCAGGGTCTGAGTGAGAGATTGAAAGTGAAGAAAACACACAGTTGTTTTAGCACCTCTAGTGTTAATTTCACCTGGAAACTGCAGGGAATTGTACCTGGAGACACGTATAACACGTTTTGCACACATTTTCACTATGAGATCAGGTTGAAAAAAAAAAGCAAGAATCACAGTTATAGTAATAACACACCTGTTCCCAATCCTCTCTGATCTTTGTTCCCAGCTGTTCCTTGTTATGTCTTAGTTCCAATTTGTATATATAGTCCTCATGTTTCTCTTAGTCTTTGTCAGTTCTGGTTAGTTTGCTTGTTTGTTAGCCTGTTAGTGTATTTATGTTGTTTTAGCCAGCAATCTGATGGTTTGTTTTTCCGTTTGCTCCAGTGATTTAGTTTCATCTTGGTTCCTAAATAAATAGTTCTGCTATTAGATCCACACTCTCTCGTCTCATAACCGCGTGTCCCACTGAAGATGGAAATGTTATGCAGGTTTGAAACGACATGATGTTGAGTTAATGATGACAGAATTAAGTAAAGGTATTCCTTTAAGATTAAGCCTTGGGTTTTGGGTTTAATCGTGTTTTGTCTTTTTATTTTCTGTGTTCCTAAAGAGAATATAACATGTCAGACCAGGAAGATTTGCATGTGTTTGATGGATGGCCTGAGTTTTGGCAAAGCAAGGTTTGCGCAGCAGCCTGGGGCACAACATCAGGGTGGCGCGAGAGTTGATGAACTGTGCATGAATATGCATGCGCAATCAAGGCTCTACAGCAGCTGCACAAACATTTTCCAGGCATTGACGACAGCAGATATTCCTCTTGATGTCCTCTGCGAATGCTTAAGGTGAATTTGCACACCGTACTGTACGTGAGAAATGTGAAATGGTCCAGTGTTCAAGAGCTGAATTGAATATTTGGCATTCTAATGTTATTCCTTGACTTTGAATTTGTTTGAGTGATGAATTAGTACATTTGCTCATTATTACAAAAGCATATGCTTTTTGGTTTTTTTGTACCTGCCGTCATGGGCTTACTGTACGTAGATTCCAGGGGGGATTGGGTGGAGGTAACCCCTCCCAATAATCAAGATGAGTACAACCCTCCCAATATTTATACCATGATTAATGGAAATAAGTAAATGCTTCAAATTGCAACCCCCTCAATGTTCAAGCAAATTCTACGCCCTTGCCTGCCATAGACACTGAGGATCTCCAAATGAGGATGCAGAATCCGAGCATTTTTCAAATAAGTTGCCAACAAACACCGTTGTAAAGTGATCAGTGGAAAGGAGGAGGCGAGAACCGGCTTGATAATATAAATAATGGTTTAATGATAAACTTAAAAGACAACACAAACACACACATGACGGACTTGTCCGTAAACGATCTCTCTCTCCCTCACGATCCCCTGCAGTCGACCTTTATCCCCTCATGGAGGCATAATTAGCCTAATAAGGGACCGGGTTTGTAGGATCACGATCACGATAGGACCACTATTACCCCAATCAGGGGCAGAAATGAACTTTCCCATGAACGGGCAATATGTTCCTTCGGGGCTTTGAATAGCATGGGCATATTATACATTTTTAAATGACACATTTTGTTTTCTAAAGTAAAATATACACAAAATATTTTTGAAAATTATTAAGATTTGTGCATTGCAGTTTCACAACAAAATTAAGTAAAACTTAATTAAAAAAATTTTTTACATTTGATTAACAGAAGGTTACTCTTTTTAATTTGGAGTTATGGAATTTTGTTTTTGAATTTAAATGTTAAAATAAATAAATAAATAATTTTACTTATTTAATTTTACTTACCCCACACACACACACATCACTTTTGTATTAGTAACTTAATTTAATTAAAACTTTATTGTGATTACATTTTGTAAATGTGTAAATCTTAAATAAATAGGCAAATATTTGAGTATCCCTGTCACATTAAGTCTGAAATTCAGGAACTTGTAATTTGAATAGATTATAGAGTACATTTTGGTATCACCTAGTTTCAGTGTTCCTTGTAATAACACATTTATAAATGACCTATTGTGTGCCAATTCTGTTTCGTTCAAAATGTTTCGGGACTGAAGTTTACTGCAAAAATGACGAATAAAAATCTACACACCTAATACAATTATCTACAGTCTTTATTCTTTTGCTTTGTGCCAAGAACTGGATTTGATCTGTACAAATGTCTTTTTTTTTTGTTCTTCCCCAAAACAGAGTTGAACTATCGAGTGCGACCTTTGAGGCCACTAAGTGCAAGCATAATGAAGTACGCATAAAGACTTAAAAAAGGAAAAACAGACATAGACGGTGTAAACATGATATTTTAATTTCATTAAAAGCAACATTTTTGTGTTATTCGTTTTTAATGAGTTACATCTGCATTTCTATATAACTCAAAATGCAAAGCTGATGATTTATTAAATCCCAATAAACAGAGTGAAAACAGTGACTTAAGTATGCTGGTAAAGATAAGTTGTAACGCATGTAGACACAACAAACAAATGGCACAGTTTTCTGAGAGTGACTCGCAGGATTTAGTGGGGAAAACAGCCTAATCTGATTGGCTGATGAGCTGTTGTGGGCCAATGCTGCAAGGGGGCTTCATGAACTGAACGTGCTCAGGAGATCAACGGTCAGTGAACATTTTTCACTAAATAATACATTAGATTTCAGTTTGTTTCTCACCATATCTTATCGTATGCTTTTATAACAATCAAGAGTCTCATGGAGTAATTTATTAGACTTCTGAATTATAATTTTGTGTCCTTTTGAAGCTTAAAGAGGTGGTCACCATAAACTGCCATTGTATGACATCACTGAGCACACAATTGATTTCACAAGTCCTATGGGGTTATAACAACACAGGGGTGAGTAAAAGATGACTGAATTTTCATTTTTTGGTGAACTATCCATTTAAAGGAATGCTCAGGGTTCAATAAGTGTTAAGCTCAATCAACAGTGCTCGTTGCATTAAAAAACAGCCTGGTTTCGTGAAATTTACGAGAGCATTGCAACGTGCTTCATAACACGATTGGCTGCACTTTTCAAGTAAAATGTCAAGCAGGGGTCACCAAAACCGAGCAAAATGAGGTTGTAATCAGACAAGGTTTTTAGAAGGAGGTTTTAATAAAATGTACCTCCCTAACCTAAAGGTTTAACCTAAATTTAACCAATAGAGAAATGAGAGTAACAAAACAGAGATCCGTACCCTTAACCAACACCTACAGTTGCAGGGTCTGAGTAATAGAGAGAAAAATAAGTGTTTTATCAAATCTGATTCAATCCCGATTTATTTGGCTACTATATTTAATTTCTACTGTCTATTTTGCTTACGAATGACATGCTAACATTGATAAAAACCATCAATCATTCACAAACACAACTGTACATCAAGGCAGTAATCTGTCATAAGTCCATCACACAGATGTACAATGCTGAAATAAGCCTCACGACGATCTGTGTTATTTCACCCCTTCATTTTCTCCCTCCGACATTCTCATTCTTTCTATAGCGCTCTCTCTTTTAATCTCCATCTTTTTCTTCTTGACAGCATATAGGATGACTTTTCATTTCCATACGTTGAACACAAATCTTTCTGTTACTGGATTGAAAAAGATTCATTTTTAGCTGTAGGCTGTGTGGTTCAAACACGGCTGGTGCCCCGGTGCTTTAGCAAGATTTATTTCTTCATGTTTTTGTTTTGCTGTGGGGCTTTTTCAATTATTCAGCAGTACAATAAAAAAAGCTCTATTTGGAGCCTGTGAAAACGTTTATTGGATTTCAGGCAATAAAGCTGCGCACACACACATTCTTCTGCACTGCTGAAAATCTATTAAACAGGACTGTGCCACGAGTCTTGATTTTGCACGCAAGAACACTGGAAGCATGAAACATCCGTCATAGTCAGATGTGAGTGAGCGATTCTGACATGTGACGGAATTTCCAAAGATCCATTCTGACATTAAACGTGCATAAAAATAGTTCAAAGGCTGGTGGGGGCCTGGGTTGCTCAGAGTATTGACTCTGACTACCACCCTTGGAGTTGTGAGTTTGAATCCAGGGTGTGCTGAGTGACTCCAGACAGGTCTCCTAAGCAACCAAATTGGACCGGTTGCTAGGGAGGGTAGAGTCACGTGGGGTAACCTCCTCGTGGTCGCTATAATGTGGCTCGCTCTCGGTGGGGCGTGTGGTGAGTTTTGCATGGATGGTGCGGAGAATAGCGTGAAGCCTCCACATGCGCTATGTCTCTGCGGTAATGCGCTCAACAAGCCACATGATAAGATGCGCGGACTGACGGTCTCGGACGTGGAGGCAACTGGGATTCGTCCTCCGCCACATGGATTGAAACGAGTCACTACGCCACCACAAGGACCTAGAGCGCATTGGGAATTGGGCATTCCAAAACATGGCTATGTACGGAATAGAATACTGGCATACTAGTATACTGAAAACTGTTGTAAAAATAATATATGAAACAGTACATGCAACAATGAACATTAAAAAAAAGTATCAATGGTGTTCAAATGGGACGTGATTGCAGAATGCAGGTTTATTTGTATTTTTTGTAAAACTGTTGGAAAATATGGAAGAAAAGTACAGCAAAATATGCTACACTAAAGATTCAGAACACCGACAATATATGAGCCAAATATCTTTTTGTACATTTTGCTAATTATTTCTTTTAAACTACGATAGGAGAAAGTGTTTAAACATAAAAACGCACTTTTAAGAGTACACTGGTTTTCCATGTTTCTCATACCTGCCTTTGAATAGAGCAGCAATTACTGTAAATTACTGTTCCTTCAACAGATGAACTGTATTCCTCTAAAATGACTCATTTAGAGTACATCTACTGAAACTATTTCAGGAAGCACCCTTATTAATACCCGAAGTAACATCATGGAAATGCATCATCTTGAGTTAGCTGGGGTAAGTTGCCCTGGTCTCCCCATCCCAAAATGAGTCATCGTTGGTAAACTGCACATTCACTCAAGAAAAAGCAGAAGAAATAGCATCTCATAATGCATAATGTATTTTGAGAAGTGTTTTCCAACAGTCGTCACCCATCATGCTTTTCACCTGCTTTAATTGTGTCATAATACTGATAGTTTCTGTGTTGAATCAACATTGATCTCTGACATTGAAACAACATTGATTTTGCTCATTATTTCTGACACTGATTCAATGTTGAAAAGACAGCCATAACATACATTACTGTAAATAACAAACTAAATTTCCATAACATACAGTGCATTTTTAAAATAGATATTTCTCAGTCTCTATATCCCTGGCGGTTTGGCTTTCTCGATGGCCATGTGTTTCACAGGATTTCAGCACATCTGTGAGGTGTTTCTGTCTCAGCTCAGTGGTGAAATATTGTTGGTGAGGTATTGATTGATCGCCATGTGTTAGTGCTTTAATGAGAAGAAACTCTGCAAAAATTGCATAATCAAACTTATAGAGATAAGATAAAATCAAAAGTAACAGTCAGTATCTGGTGCACCAGCTGCATTAAGTACTGCAGTGCATCTCCTCCTCATGGACTGCACCAGATTTGCCCGTTCTTGCTGTGAGATGTTGCCCCACTCTTCTACCAAGGCACTTGCAAGTTCCCGGACATTTCTGGGGCCCTAGCCCTCACCCTCCGATCCAACAGGTCCCAGATGTGCTCAATGGGATTGAGATCCGTGCTCTTCGCTGGCCATGGCAGAACACTGACATTCCTGTCTTGCAGGAAATCAGGCACAGAACGAGCAGTATGACTGGTGGCATCGTCATGCTGGAGGGTCATGTCAGGATGAGCCTGCAGGAAGGGTGCCACATGAGGGAGGAGGATGTCTTCCCTGTAACGCACAGCGTTGAGATTTCCTGCAATGACAAGATCAGTCCGATGATGCTGTGACACATCGCCCCAGACCATGACGGACCCTCCACCTCCAATTCAATCCTGCTCCAGAGTACAGGCCTCGGTGTAACGCTCATTCCTTCGACGATAAACGTTAGTCCGACCATCACCCCTGGTGAGACAAAACCATGACTCGTCAGTGAAGAGCACTTTTTGCTAGTTCTGTCTGGTGCAGCTAAGGTGGGTTTGTGCCCATAGGTGACGTTGTTTCCGGTGATGTCTGGTAAGGACCTGCCATACAACAGGCCTACAAGCCCTCAGTCCAGCCTCTCTCAGTCTATTGCAGACAGTCTGAGCACTGATGGAGGGATTGTAACTAAGTGTAATTAGGTGTGATATTGTAACTAGGTGTGATATTCAGATGTACTGACCCTGTGCAGGTGTTGTTACACGTGGTCAGCCACTGCAAGGACGATCAGCTGTCTTTCTGTCTCCCTGTAGAGCTGTCTTAGTCGTCTCACAGTACGGACGTTGCAATTCATGGCCCTGGCCACAACTGCAGTCCTCATGCCTCCATGCAGCATGCCTAAGGGAGCAGGGACCCTGGGCATCTTCCTTTTGGTGTTTAGTCAGTAGAAAGGTCTCTTTAGTGTCCTATATTTTTATAACTGTGACCTTAATTTCCGTCTGTAAGCTGTTAGTGTCTTAACGACCGTTCCACAGGTGCATGTTCATTAATTGTTATCATTATAGATATCCTACTATTTAATTTGTTTATACTGTAGCATAAACAATATGCTTGTGTTACTAATCTGTAGAAATATATATAAAAAAGGAATGTTATGATTATTATGAAAAGCCCATGAATATATAAAGTTTTGAAAGAGAAGTTTCACTATAAGGGGTTTCACCTTCATATCATCAAATCTATAGATCATTGAGTAATAATCAGTTAAAACCAACATAAATCCATATCACATCTACAGCAGTAATTAAGCAAGTGATAGTTCTGGAAAAGAGATTTGTGAAAGGCTTCAGATAACAATAGCTTTTTGAGGAGTGCGTGGATGTGTTTTTATTCTTCTAATGCAAATATCCTCTTGTATATGGAAAAAACTTGCATACGTCCCCCGGTCTGTTCGTCCTGAACACCTTATTATGCTTGAGAGCTTGCCATAGGTCATCTCTAAAAGGCTTTTTATTATGGTAATGGCTGTCGATGTGTGTGTGTGTGTGTGTGTGTGTGTGTGTGTGTGTGTGTGTGTGTGTGTGTGTGTGCGTGCATGTGGACCAGCAGAATTAAGGCAACAATATATCCGGCCTCTGAATCAGTCACGCTGGTGGTCAGTGCATGACCCGTCATATATCTTTCAGAGGGAGTTGTTTAGATGCAGAGGAGTTTATTTGTGGTGTTGTTATGGTGTTGCCATGCAACTGTCCCGTATTAAAATAAAAGGGCATTAACCCCTGAAAAATATTTGAAAGAGCAGAAAAAATAAATGCTAAATAAACTGATTCACGAGTGAAAAATGTCACAAAATGTATTTTTCTGCTTTTTTCCAGTCCATTTAGTCTTATTCACATTCTGTTCAAACTAAATCTTATTTTTAATCAGTGTCTTTGTGTTGTGTTTGTGTAAATATTCTGAAAACAAGAAAAGTCCACCAGAGAAGTAACATTATGCAAGGTATAAAGACTTGCTGTCAGAGAAAATCTCAACCTCGTGCAACCTCACGTCCACATATGAGCACATTGAATTTTGGCTTCCCTGCACCCTATACAAATGTTTAATTCAATAAACCAACCTTCCTCAAAATCAGGAATCTCAAGGCTTTCATTTAAGAGTGAAATTATCCAAGCCTGTATTCACATGACAAAACAAGACAGCGGTATTTAAAGAGAAATGCTTCAATGTAAGCAGACCAAACAAATATGTATCTGGTAATGTAAAATAAGATTTTACATTGAAATCTGTTTGTGTCAAAAGAGTAACATCTGTAGTTTCATCTGATGTGTCAATTTAAAAATGTCATCACATGTTAATCACAGTGTCCTCATATGAGGACATTGGGACATTATTTATGAAAGATCCAGTGGGCATGATCACCATTGGGAAACAGTGTGTCCGAAATGCTGCAATCGGAGGCTACAAATGGAGGTAGAATAAAAATAAGGTGCCTTTCATACTGTTCTGAGATAAGTGCATTCATATGCATAATTAAAACATTGCAATAAAAATATTGATACACAAAGATGACATACTATAGCTTGGTATTTATAAAAAAATTCATAACATAGACACGCTGTCCCCATATGATATATACACTCACCTAGAACTTTATTAGGAACACCTGTACACCTACTTATTCATTTGATTATCTAATCAGCCAATCATGTGGCTGCAATGCACTGCATAAAATCATGCAAATATGGGTCAGGAGCTTCAGTTAATGTTCACATCAACCATCACAATAGGGAAAATTGGTGGCATGATTGTTGGTGCCAGACAGGCTGGTTTGACTGGTATAACTGCTGATCTCCTTGGATTTTCATGCACAACAGACACTATAGTCTCTAGAGTTTACTCAGAATGGTGCCAAAAACAAAAAAACATACAGTCAGCGGCAGTTCTGTGGACAGAAACACATTGTTGATGAAAAAGGTCAACGGAGAATGGCCAGACAGGTTTGAGCTGACAGAAAGGCTACAGTAACTCAGATAACCACTCTGTACATTTGTAGTGTGCAGAATAGCATCTAAGAATGCAAACACATCGAACCTTGAGGCGAAGGGGCTACGACAGCAGAAGACCATATTGGGAACTATATTTAGGACCATACTGTTCCTAATAAAGTTCTAGGTGAGTGTATATATATACATATAATATTTAGTTCTGGTCCTCGAATCTGATTGGACGAGAGAAGTTCCATGAGCACTGATGGTCTCCATCATCACTTGCACGCTTCACTGTGTATGTATCACTCTGCTTGTGTTCGTGTCTTTCTAAACTAAAGTGTAAGAGCAGTGCATATCTGTTTGTCTTTTTTTTACATGTATTTGTTTTTGACATTACATATGTTAGCCAGCAGGTGGTGGCAAAAGATAATTTTTATGTGTATTATGAGCCAGTTGGGTGACGTGAAGTGAAGCCGCTTCTTCGTGATCGCTTGTATTACTACTACATTACTAAAGCTAGGACATAGCTTTAAAGAAGACCTAATATGCCGTAATGATGTAATATAAGTCTCAGGTGTCCCAGAATATGTCTGTGAAATTTCAGCTCAAAATACCCTACGGATCATTTATTACACCATGTTATAAATGCCTCTTTTTGGGTGGAATCAAAAACACGCTGATTTCGTGTGTGTCTCTTTAAATGCAAATTTGAGCTGCTGCTCCCCGCCCCCTTTCTGGAAGAGGGCTGTGCCTTTACAGCTTTTGCTTTGGTTGCTACAGCAACAACAAATCAGATCCAATATGACTGACTGCGTAAATACTGGAGTTCATGCAGGGCTGGACTTTGAAAAGAAATCAGGCCAGTGAGTCAGCATACATACGTCCCGGTGGGCCGAAATGTGCGTCGGCCCACCGGGAAAATGCCTGGTATGCCAGATTACCAGTCCAGCTTGTCCACTGCATCTTCGGTGGCTCTGATGCTGAGAGTACATGAACACTTCTGACGCTTATGAAGCTGAGACATTATTCTTCTCACTGTATCTGCTCCAGGGTGGAAAACATTGGCGGTCTGTGTGTAGGGTGGAGACCGTCACCAGTCGTGGGCGAGGCCACGTTTTGAGAAACGAAAAGCGTTCATTTTGACACACTGTTTTTGATTAATAGAAATACAAGAAATAGGAGTGGATGGACTTTTATCATTGTAGGGTGGTTGTGTACACACACTACCGACTCACAATTATGTACAAACACCATATAAAAGTGAATCTTGCATAATAGGTCCCCTTTAAATGGCTTTAAACAAACAACTTCAGCATTACGGCTCATCACAGCTGAGAGACAGACTGATTAATTACATTAACTGAAGGCGTTTACCTCTTATCGGACTTTCCACATTGGAGTGGACACACTGTTTAAAATGGAGGACATTGCGGTTTCTTTAGTGAATGACTCTTGCGCACCGGCTACTACAAAATAGGGAGAAATACCCCCGATTGGATGCTTTTGTTCCACTGAGAAAGCTAAATTAATAGTAGAAATTCATATATCTGGTATGTATATTCATTGGGGTATTATATTAGGTATTTATATGTTTTATGATGTTTCAAAATTTATTTTCATTGGGTTATTTGTTTTTTATTGTGGTCTGTTTAACGTTGTTTTAATATGTACTGCTCTTTGTTAGGCTGTATAATGATGTTTAAGCAACAAATTTCCCTTTTGGTGCCAATAAAGTATACTTCAATAAACCTCACTGTACATGCTATTTATTCTCTTACTGCCATTTTTCAGTGAGTCAACACAGACTATAAAACCGGATGAGAATAAGCTGAATAGACATCTTCATAAAACCCAAACTCACTGAAGCCTGTGTAATTGTAAACTTTATTCTTTATTCTTTATTAGATGCCTAAACAACATAATTGTAGATCTCTGGCTATGTTTGAATTCTGAACAACTATGGAGTGGTGGTGGCGTAGTGGGCTAAAGTGCAGCAATGGTAAGCAGAAGGTTGCTGGTTCAATTCCCACAGCCACCACCATTGTGTCCTTGAGCAAGGCACTTAACTCCAGGTTGCTCCGGGGGGATTGTCCCTGTAATAAGTGCACTGAAAGTCGCTTTGGATAGAAGCATCTGCCAAATGCATAAATGTAAGCTACTAACATCCCTCTCTAACTGCATGGTACACAGTACATACTGTATGTTGGCTTCAGGCAACTCTATACTTACTTAAAGGAATATTTATATATAGGAAACAACTGCATCAACGTTACACCACAAAGGCTGTTGATTAAGCCTAACTTGAACCTGAAATATTCCTTTAATATGCAAATGACTTTGCCTTGCAGGTGTATTAAAAGATTTGCCACTCATATAGCTGCTTATCTTTTTCAACCTGTCTAAGTGAGTTGAGCGTTGGTGCTGCTGAGGTTAAAAAATAACTCCATCCGGCATCTGTTCTTCACACTGCACACCATCACTCATTTTCTCCATTTCTCCAGAGTCCCTCAGTAGAGCTTCACATCTCAGACTCGATGGAGGAAAAATGCTAATGCTAGCGATGAGACTTCCCTCGTTCCTGGCTGAGGTGTGTGTGTAGGTGTTTAAAGGTATTTTGAGTCAATTTGGAAGTTGAGAAGCAATATAAAAGTAGGATTTTCTTTTTCAGCAAGACAATTTTCTATTCAGCTGAGAGAACATTTACATAACTAGTGTTTATCACACATAGCTCATAAACCATATTACCTCTGTGACATTTGATTGGCTTATGTTAAATAGCTTCTGGTGTATTATGTATGTAAAATCTTTTCATCTATGATTGTTTTGTCATGTCCAAATCAAATTCCTAAGTCATGCGGCGTAGAAACAAACACACTTCTTTCCAGCCAATGTAAACAATTCCAGGTCTAATGCTGACTTCATGTGCTATCGTATTATCCTACTTCCCGTTCTGATATTCTGATATCGTAATTATGAGCACGTCACGTTCAAGTACTTTGTTGCTGGAAACATGGAGGATGCCAGGTTCATTCATGCATATTACCAGGGGAACTCTTATTTTGACGCCGTAATACATGCTAGCCAACTAGCTGATGAAAGTGGAATTTTGGTCAAATACATGCTATTATCGCTGTGATAGTTTGTCTCACAAGTAATTACTGATATACATAAATGCATATGATTGAAACGGCAAGCGGTAATATGGAAAATCACATTTATGATAATTCTGATAGCACATGATGGCAGCATAAGTCAAGTAAGAAACACACAATGGACAGTGGATTTGTTTCGGCTGATTAATCATTCGCCAGCCGAAAAATCACAAGTCTAATCTCTCAATGCTTTGTATTTAGAAGAAACTAATGCCAAAAACATACTTTACGCAAGTACGTGAAAGCACACATGAGTGCTTGGCCAATGCAGGGGCGTGTCCAGGATTTTTTGCCCATGGTGGCAAAGGGGTGGCATCCAGTAATGTCCTCTGACTGGGGGCACTTTCCATTGTTTTTATGGACCATGCATGACACAAACGGGTTAACCCATTGCGCACAGTCTCCAATACTTGAGCGGGGTCCAAGTTGGGGTCATGCCACCCTTCTGGCCCCGCCCCTGGGCCAATGTATTTCCAACACACGGACCAGTTGAACATACTGGACATAAATGTAAGCACAGCGTAGTTCTAGTGGGAAGACTGGCAGCTGTTCATCATCACACCATTAGCTGGGTAACTCCAAGCCAATCACATGTAAGCCATTGCTTTATAAGTCTGCTCACAATCTATCACATTGCTGTTTCAGTGTGCTAACACGGCAACCTCCACCACCCCACTACCACAAGTTGAGCCCTGTCCCGCACAGGGGTAGGCTCCTCGCCCCTGCCTCCTATGTCCGGCAGGATATGACGGTTCTGAGTACAACTCCCTCGAACTGCCAGACGGGGCAAAGAGAGGCATTACCTTTCTGTTTTACATTCATCAAATAAATGGCATCTTAAACCTCACTCACCTCGCCTGCCTGTCTTCCCGATAGAATGTGCGTTCTTGCATTACTGTGATGGTAACAAACCCCTGACTGTACTTTCTAGAAGGCTGCAGTGCTAAAAGTGCCCAAAGTTAAAACATTTTATTTTTGGGTGAATTATCCCTTTAAATCTTTGCATGCCTCTTCATCTTGTGATCCAGCATGCTGAACCTGGTGCTCTCAGACAGTGATTGATTATTTCCCAGTATCCAGCTAGTGGTGAAATTAACGGGATGAGGGATGGAAACAAACTTGCAACCTGACAGAAACCTGCTGCTGATTATTGATCGGTCACAAATCTGGCAGAGACTGAGTGCTGCAGCATTATTTGCACCTGTATGAGTAAATGCTATCATGCTGATGCAAATATGAGACTACCACCATACATGCTGTAAATCACTGTGGAGATACTGTACATGTCCTCACATTTTCACTAGTATTGTCCCTCTAATACTCACCTGTTCTTTTGGTAAGGATTTCTTAGGAGGTTTTAAAGCAACGTTGTCATGTGATTTAGTGTTATCCTGTTGGGTTCTCATTGACTTTATCAAACACACAACATCTACTTTAAGGCAGGTTGTACAGTAGCATCTTTATACAGTTACATCGAGCGCCCTCTACAGTATTGCAAGTGTACATGCAGTTTAAACTCACCGTTAAAGAGAAAAATCACTTGGTATGGTGTAGCCATGTGGCAACAATTTGTTATCTTTCAATTTCTCAGCTTTTTGAAAATACAACATAATGCATTGTTGGAAATGAAAGGGCGGTCTTTACAGTAGTCAATAATAATCTAGGCCATGTGATATCAGATTTAGTCTCAAAGGCCATTTTTCCCAGGGTCCTCCTGAGAGGTAGACCACTTTGAAGTGCTACAAAAATTGCTTTATTAATTTATTTCGGTATGTTTCTTCTACATCATGATTATTATTATTGTTATTTTTGCTGCATCTTTGATGAGTTAATTAGATATTGTTGCTTACTGATCAACTTTATCTAAAATGATTTGACAGACATTTTGAAAATATGAATGTTGCCACATGGCAACACTCTACCATAAATCAATTGCACTAATGCATTTGCTCATTGGGATTTGTATAGGTAGTAGCATCAATTATATTTCTGTCTAACATAATATATTTGCATTTATGCATAAATAACAAAATTATTGATTTGTATTTCTTCTTTTCAGACAAAAATGAGCACGGCAATATTTTATGGAAATGGCGAGATTTGTGCACACTTTCATGTTTTAAAAACATGTTTTTGACCATTTTCCAAAGTGGTACGGAGTTGCTATATGGCAACATTTGTTTTTTTGTTTTTGTATTTTATGTCATAAAGTCAAGTGGAATAAAAACAATATTCCACAGTTAGAATATAATTCATACCAAACAGGGATATAATTTCTAATAATAATACAGTATAAAACAATTTAGGCCTATGCATTATATTCTAATGGTTGAACATTTCCCCCCTTGATATTATGATATTAAAATAACTCTAGTACAAAAATAACATACAATAATAAATTATAATAAATAATAATAATGACATTGCCAAATGTCAACTCTGTACCACAATGGAAATGGTCAAAAATATATTTTTCTTTAATTGCATTTGTGCACTTGGAATTCCTACAAACTAAAATTTAGTATATGATCATAATGAGTTCTTCAATATTGTCTTACTAAAGCCTTGCTCATCCTCACTGGTGTCGTTTGTTCCATAAAACATTGCCACATTCATTCTTATCTGAAAAGAAGAAATACAAATCAATAATTGTGTTTTTTTAATGCATCAAATGCAACTAAATTATGGTAAAATCTTCCAAATAAATGTATAAATAAATATAATTAATTCCACTATCTATAATAATTCCCAAAATCATTCTCAATTTAGTTCATTAGTAAACAGCATCTAATTATCTCATCAAAGATGCAGCAAAATAAATCATGATGAAGAAGCAACCAAAATATGTTTAACCGAGCCATTTGTGAAGCACTTAAGAAGGTGTCTCACCTCTAAGGGTGACCCCGGGACAAAATCAAATGTCACATGGCGTAAAAACAGCATTTTATAAATGAATTCAAAGACTGAACTGTTATTTCCAACAATGCATTATGATACACCTGTGTTAACTGTAGAGCTGTTGTCTTTTGAGGGCCTCTGAAAGTCAGAGGTTGCGTCGACTGCATCTGTGGACTGAGAGGTCTCGAGCTCTGAAGATACCACACCTTCAGACGCCTGGAGTCCTTTCTTCAAGAGAGACACCTGACAACAAACCGCTTCAGGGACAGAAGATGTAAGAACTTGTGAAACCTACGAAAGGATTTTTCTACTGGCATAAAAAAATTATTAAGCAATTGTTCTGAAGACAATGTGAGTTGTGTGATTTTTTCTTTTCTTTTTTTCTCAAATGACCTGTACTCTTTTATTTTTTCTTCCATTTTTTTCAGTATGTTCTGCTATGTTAAAGTATTTCTCATAATAATTTTTTTTTTTTAACTATAAGTACAAATGTTTTATTTATATAGCGAACAAATATTATAGGCCTACTGTAACACAATATCTGTAGATAAACATTTCTTTGACAAAATATTCTGGCTTGTCCAACAGCTTTACTGTAAGTTTTATATGTTGACAGCTGTTAACTAAATTAGTTAACATAAACTAACAATGAAAAATATTTCTAAAAAAAAACAAATAAATAGTAAAAGCCGTTAAAGCATAAAATCATGAATTCTCTGATATTATGCTTTCATTCTGGAGCCGTGGCTTCAAAATTGTAATTTTTATATTTTCCACCAGATGGCGCCATTGTTCTCATTTTAAGCCTATGGAGCAAATACAAGCTTTTCCCCTATTTTCTGTTTGCTGTATTTTAGAGCACTTCAGGCCAATTGAATAAACGATGCAGCTAAAATTGTGTGTGTGTGTGTGTTGGTATGGATGTCAGAGTGTGTTTTGTATGTGCCTATTGAGAAATTTGTGTGTGTGTGTGTGTGTGTGTGTGTGTGTGTGTGTGTGTGTGTGTGTGTGTGTGTGTGTGTGTGTGTGTGTGTGTGTGAAAAAACAACAGTTGCATTATGTAAACAAACTGGTATTTAAAGGATAAAAATCCTGAAAATGAATGAATATTTGGTAGTTATGATCAGGACTGATGTTGGATAAAAAATCTAAGTAAGTAAAAGTGGAAAATAATATTAATATATAATATTTTTATGGCAGTTTTTTTACTTTTTTATTTATTGATTTTTTTTTTTAATCTGACACTGCACAAACAATAATAATGCATCAAAATCAATGTTGTTGCTAATCATTCACATATTCCAGACTGTGATAATCCTAAACACATTTTCAAAATTTTTACTGAATACATTTCTATAAATTAACGTTTATTAAATTCTGTAAAAATTAGCACCTATACTTGTAAAGTATTATTGACATCGGCTAATCACCATGAATTCTTAGCATGTCTTAGAACCTAAGACATTATGATGTCACAAAGAGTTCTCTTCTCAAGTGTTCAATATCAGCTATTTATCTTTTAAAAGAAACAACTTGAAGTTCAGAAACATTATGTGGTTATTGGTTTTGTTAAGGTGTAAATAAGCAAGTTATTGTGTTTCATCACCCAAACAAAATTACAGTGATTTACAAGACACTAAAATAAGGCCAAAATACATAAATATTAATGTCATAATGCCATAAATGAACAAATAGTAAAACTTACCATACAAGGATATAATTTAAGAAATACAATAACAACAATATTAATAATAATAATAATAATCTATAATTACTTATAATTCTATATAATAAAATATTTTTTATAACGTGTCACCCAAACGTATCCGAATTAATTTTCTGACACTGAAATATGCGAAGCACTCGTCATCGTCATTTTAGAGCCTCTCGAGTCTCCGTAGCGGCTCAGTTTTCCTCCACGTCGGCTGCAGCTGCGCACTGCTCTCTCTATCATCCACATACATATCAAGTTTTTACTCTGGTTATCGGGCAGTAAAATCGGCTGGTTCGGTGTTATTCCTCGCATGGGATCATGTTTAAGAAATTGAAGCAGAAAGTGATAGTAGAGCAGTCTCCTCAGAGGAGCAGCGCGCAGGCGCAGGTGAGAGCTTTTTATCCATGTAGCATGTATGTTAACAAACAAAACAAACCTCTGGTATATGCTATATAATTGCTGTCTGACAGTCTTTATTACATTGATGGTTTTAAAATGCAATGTCAGCCTTTAAAAGCATTCATAAGCTTGTTAATAAGCCCTACACTAACAAAACTGTAACTGTAGATGACCATATGATAATACCATGGTACTTTCATATATAACGCGATACTGGATAATTACGATACTCGTGTGCCACTGTATTGACATGGAGTATAAATAGTAGTGATAAGTAGTTTAAGTTTAACACTCTTGAAATTTTGAAGTACAGTTTTAGCTTTCAAAATAATGTATATTATTTGGTATACTGGATATGCCCTACATTAACTAAGTACAGTGGATTTACCATGGATCATATTGTAGGTACCATGTTAATAATGTCTGTTTCGATCTGGTACAACCTGTCAGAGGAGATCAGAAGGTGTTTAGATCAGATCTGTCCCTTTAAGTCTGTTGTTGTGGTCTGAGAATGTAGATTTTAGATCATTGATCTGTTACAGTACATTCACCTGCAGCTCTCAGAACATTTACATCGACGATCAAGTACTTAACCCTTGTGCGACCTTCAGGACCTTTTTGTCTTTTTAATTTTTTTCAATCATTGTAGCTGTGTTAATGGCAACGGTATACCTTTTAACAAATGTGTGTATTTATTTGTGGGGAATTTTGATATTTCAACTATTGTTCCTATCAGATGGCTATAATACACTGTTTAGTTACACTCATGGACCTTCAAGACAAACATTTTCTCATTGTAAAGCCACTTCAAATGGCAATATTTGAATATTGATCCCAGTGCATGCAAGCATAAAATCATGTGTTCTATGATATGCTACTGTGTGTCATGTTTGTGTGCAAATATGTGTCCACCAGATGGTGCCATGTTTAGCCTGTGGTGTGTATAAGCTGTTTCTCATTATAGAGCACTGTCAGGCCAATGTGTATTGTATGATGCAGCTAAATTGAGAATGTGTGTGTGTGTGTGTCGAGTGTGTTTTGTATGTGCCTATTGAGAAATTGTGTGTGTGTGTAAAAAAACAACAGTGGTATTATGTAAACAAACTCGTATTTAAAGATTTAAAATCCTGAAAATGAATGAATATTTGGTAGTTATGATCAGGATTAACTAATTGAAAGTGGAAGATAATATTAATATATAATATTATTATGCCAGTTTTTGACACAGACATTTTTGTCCTCTAAGGACCTCTGAGTAACTTTTTTAAATTGACACACATTAACGTGAGGACCTACAAACCAGCCTGACAAGTTAATCAAACCCATGATCTCTTTGGCATGTTTCCCTAAACAGACTTCCAGTGGCACTGAGCAGATATTTAAAGGTTAAACTTTTAGATTTGATGCATTTTTTTAAATTATTGAGTCATTTTTTACCCCCAAATCAAAATAAATAAATTAAAAAATTATATTTTGCAGTTATGCAATATGCAAAACCAATTTTTTTTGCAATATTTTTATGCCTATAGAGCTGTTCCGTTAGTAGTCCAAAAACCTGGAAGAGAATTCTCCATGGGTTCCCTCTGGATTTTCCTTTGGGTTTTTATAATGGGTTTTTTGAACTTATAAGTAATATAAGGTCTGTGGTGAACATTACTTGACGAAACATGGCCGTTTTTTTCTACAACATAAATAACTCACAGTCATTCTTCAAACATGAATTTTGAAGCCGCTGTGCATCAATACGACTTCAGAATTCACATTTGAGGTATGACTGTGTGTTACACATGTTGGAGAACAAAACATCTATGTTTCATCAGGTTAAGGACAATCTTCAGCAGTACTTTACACTAATGTTAGATTATGTAATTTACATGTCTTGATGTATAATGTACATGTCTGCCTCCAGCAGGTGAGCTCAGCAGAGAGGCACAATCACCCCCCTTTCCTGCAGCAGGATGCCCCATCCTCCCCCAGCGACAGAGAGGTAAGCAACACAATGTAAAGAACCTTGAGTGCACATGGTTTGTAACTGCTTTCACACCTCAGATAAACACAACATGAGTTTTGGTGTTTGTTAAACTGGTAACAAGAGGCACAAGATTTCCATTGTGTCCCAAACACTGATTTAAATGATGATTTATTATCTATTCAAAATGAGTAAGAGCATCATTATGCTTTGTTTGGATGTAGTAATCTAGATATTTAATGGCTCTAAAAGTATTTGGACACTTAAGTTCAAATGAATAATATCTGAATGTCATTGCATTACATAAAATATCAAACCGAGGTGACATCTGCAAACAAATGCTCACTTTTGAGACGTTTATGGAATAACATTTACTCAATGGATGAAGCCGGTTTCACTCAAGTTCACATCACATCCACTAGCTTTTGGCAACCAGAAAGTGTCCAGATACTTTTTGAACAGAATATGTACTTTTGCAACTTATTTTTGTGAAATGTTTTGCTTTAAAAGTGTGATTTTGCTATCTTTTAAAAAAAATGAATGCTACTTATGTTGATATTGTTGACTAATGCAGTGACATTCGTGCAAGAGTGTCTTTTGTGTCCACTGAGGGGGTCTGTTTTAAATTATATTTCTTTGCCAGTGAATGATAAATGCTGATTCACGTTAAATGGTCTCCCCATGTTTTACATAGAGCATCATGCAGTGATAAAAAAACAAGTTTGATAATCCCCAGCTGGTTGGGTAACATGCTATTATTGTAGTATGTGGGCTAAAAATAGTCTAGATGTTACAGTTTAGCGATGTGTGGACTGTGACATTAAACTCCTTGTAGTGAAGAGTGAACGTTTAAACAGCAAATGATGATGTATGAATACACTGAAATGGCGATGGACTTTGAGATGCTCCACTTGCCGTTTTTAAGAGTTTTGTTAACATACCATGGACCTGAATTACTTGCATGTTTCTTAAATCACAGCTTAGCTGATAGAATTTCCCAACACAATGGCCATTGCAGGATCTCTTACTGCGACTTCTGATTCAGAGGAAAAGGTTTTGGTGTTTGATTGTACCTTTGTCTTTCACATTTTCTCTTTGTATTTCTTTCTGAAATTTCCATCAGTTCTCAGTGTCTACGTTCACACAGTCAGTGTTTTGGAATAACAAACATATGGGAGTTCACAGGCCCAATGTTAGTGATTTACCGCAAATAACGACCTGCAAATCATGCAATTATGTCATACATTTGTCATTAGCGACTTTAAGCAACAGCTGCAGTGACCAGAAGGAAACTGTTCAACCATCATAGCCAAGAAAAGCATTAAAGGATGGTGGAATGGAACATGAAGGTGGCATAAAAGCAATCCATACAACTCCAATGGTTTAATCCATGTCTTCTGAAGCAATGCAGTTGGGTTTGGGGTGAGAACAAACCAAAATATTACTAAACCACTATACTAAACTACCACTATAAATCTTGACATCTGCCGTATCCTTGGCGATCATGATTTCAAGCTTGATTACACTTCCTAGTGCTTTACGCATGCACAGAGCGCTAGATGGCTAGGAAGTTTAATCAAGCTTTAAATTATTATCGCCAAGGACACTGCAGATATCACTGTTTATAGTGAAAAAGGAGCTATATTTTGGTCTGTTCTCACCCAAAACCAATTGGATAGCTATAGAAGACATGGATTAAACCACGAAAATATTCGTTTCTGCTCTGCAGAAGAAAGTCATACACATCTGGGATGGCATGAGGTTGAGTAATTGATGAGAGAATTTAAATTTTGGGTTAACTATTCCTGTAAATCGTGTTTACACAATAAATCATATAACGTGGTAGCCATCCAGTCCACAACGGTGGCTTAAAGTCGCGAATGATTTAACAAACTGAACTCGCTCTAAAAATTTGATTGTGAGTCCGCCACCCATTTTACTTCCGTAATACGATACATTTCCGAGTGAAAGGGGGGATTTGACTTGAATAAAATGTAGTGCGAATCTTTGTGTTCCTCCGGAATTGATTGGATTGTGCAAATTGCTGTCTTTATGACAGGTGGATGTAGGGAACAATTTGAAAAGTAGGCCAAAGTATACTTCGGTTTTCAGAATGCCGCTACGTCTCGTCATTAGCACAGTAACTCATGGACTACCTGCGGACAGTCTGGGTCTTTGCATGTCGTCACCACATGTGCCTGACTTTGACTGAGCTAGGCACTCGTAGCGTATATGCTTTGAAAGCATCCATATGCATCGTGGTCAAAAGAGTATACTTTGAAACTCTGAGCGCTCACCTGTTGTTGAAACAAATGGCATGTACAAAAACTAAGCTCGTGTCCACACTAATACATTTAGTTTGGAAACGCATTCGTTTCCACACTAGAACTGCGTTTCGAAAATGCTTTCCATTACGACATACCAAACAGGAGTGACAACTGTATTCTGCTACTGTGTGAACGTAACCACAATCAATTCCACAACATCTCAGCATTTCTTCTGTGCCAGAATGGCTAGCTTTACCTCTTTGATGTCTGTACTAATGCATACAATAACAGCACATCCTGATTTTATGCTAGTGGTGTAAATATACCCATTAAAGAGACAAAATATGGCTTGGTAGGGACATCAAACAGTGTAACTTTGCAGCCTCCGTATGAATCAGGTCTCTCAAATCTATTTCTATTTCCACAGATGTCACCCTTTCTCATTCTCTGGCTTTATTTCTCTCGTTTCACTCATTGTGTTGTTTTGTCATTGCTGTGTGTCTTCACTCCCTGCTCCCCCTCATTAATGCGTTGACTCGTATGGGGGGGTCGGTCAGCTGCTGGCCGGGATGATAGCAGAACCTGCTTTTCTCTCTGAGTATACTATCTTTGCTCTGGACCACTCAAAACGACCCAAAGCGGCTCAGGTGCCCAGTGTGGTGAGTCTGTCCTCACACATCGCCGCCTCTTCCTTACCCCTCGAGAAAAACAAACCCAACAAACCTGCCGCCCTTCTGTCCCTGTCCCTTTTGTGATGCCTTTGGGGATTATGGGCTAGAGGAGGCTTAGTAACATGCTTGCAGCTTATTCACTGTTTCAGTAGCTGTGTCATTCTATGAAACCGGTGCCGTTTGAGCTTTTACGTTTTTTTGTAAGGCTCTTTAAACATTCTGTAATATATGTGTTTCAGAAATGGTGCTGCGCAATTACCATCTCAAGGTACATTAATACATTGTGACACTTTACTGTAAGGTTGGCACTAGCCTTAGTTAATGCATTAGGTATCATGAACTCATAATCTTGGTAATCAAAATAATATTGATAATTGTTTATGTTAATTTTGCCATAACTAATGTAACTTTCAACATCATGAACTAACTTTCAATGTAAATAAAAAATATTAGTATACAGTTAAAGTCAGAACTTTACATACACTTAAGTTGAAGTCATTAAAACTAATTTTGTAACCACTCCACAGATTTCATATTAGCAAACTATAGTTTTGACAAGTCGTTTTGGACATCTACTTAGTCATTTTTCCAATAATTGTTTACAGGCAGATTATTTCACATTTAATTGAGTATATCACAATTCCAGTGGGTCAGAAGTTTACATACACTAAGTTAACTGTGCCTTTAAGCAGCTTGGAAAAAGTCCCAAAAATTATGTCAAGCCTTATTTAGCTTCTGATAGGCTAATTGGAGTCAATTGGACGTATACCTGAGGATGTGTTTTAAGGTCTACCTTCAAACTCAGGGCCTCTTTGCTTGACATCATGGGAAAATCAATAGAAATCAGCAAAGACCTCAGAAAAAAATTGTGGACCTCCACAAGTCTTGTTCATCCTTGGGAGCAATTTCAAAACACCTGAAGGTACCACATTCATCTGTACAAACAATAGTACGCAATTATAAACACCATGGGACTACGCAGCCATCATACCGCTCAGGAAGCAGATGCATTCTGTCTCCAAGAGATGAATGTAATTTGGTGAGAAAATCAATCCCAGAACAACAGCAAAGGACCTTGTGAAGATGCTGGAGGAAACAGGTAGACAAGTATCTATATCCACAGTAAAACAAGTCCTATATCAACATAACCTGAAAGGCTCCTCAGCCAGGAAGAAGCCACTGCTCGAAAACCAGTATAAAAAGCCAGACTACAGTTTACAAGTGCACATGAGTACAAAGATCTTACTTTTTGGAGAAATGTACTCTGGTCTGATGAAACAAATATTGAACTGTTTGACCATTATGACATTATGTTTGGAGGGAAAAGGCTAGCAAGCCGAAGGACACCATCCCAACCGTGAAGCATGGGGGTGGCAGCATTATGTTGTGGGGGTGCTTTGTTGCAGGAGGGACTGGTGCACTTCACAAAATAGATGAAATCATGAGGAAGGAAAATTATGTGGATATATTGAAGCAAAATCTCAAGACATCAGCCAGGGAGTTAAAGATTGGTTGCAAATGGGTCTTCCAAATGAACAATGACCCCAAGCATACCTCCAAATTAGTGGCAAAATGGCTTAAGGACAACAAAGTCAAGATATTGGCAACTTATTGTGAGAAGCTTGTGGAAGGCTACCCGAAACATTTGACCCAAGTTAATCAATTTACAGGCAATGCTACCAAACACTAACAAAGTGTATGTAAAGCGTGGTAACTTCAGGCATTTGGAAATTGCTCCCAAGGATGAACCAAACCTGTGGAGGTCCACAATTTTGTTTTCTTAGGTCTTTGCTGATTTCTTTTGTCTACGGTAACTCAGCTAACTGCTCTGTACAATTGTGGTGAGAAGAAAATTATCTCTGAGTGCTATTCTGAGATGCGGGTTGGCGCTGTTTTGGCGGCATGAGGAGGGACATAAACAATATGTAAGTATGGCTTTTTGGCCTGTCCGCAGCTCTTGGGTCAAATCTGTTACCATCATATTTTCGCATTCTAAAGTAATGAACTATTCCAGAAATCAGACTTTAAGTCTATGTTTATATCATGTATCTTTTGTTTTGTTTGTCAGGAGGGAAAATCTTAATTTTAGCCCTGTTACAATCATTTTGTATTGTAAAACAAATGCTCATTTAAATGTGGATTTGTAGAAATACCAACATTAAATAATCTTTCTAAGGAGACCCACATAGCTTCAGGACCTTGAGGACAAGGATGCTCATCCTTGGGGACAATCTTAAAATGTCAACCCTGTTACCATAATTATGTATTGTAAACTGATATTGTGGATATGTGTTGAAATTCCTCCATTAATTTTGCTTTCTAAAAAGCACCATATAGCTACCGATCAACAACAACGTTAAAACCACCTGCCTAATATATATTAGGGACACAAATGGCACCTGTTTTAAAGAATGATCCATTCGCTCTCTTTTCCTGCATAACACGAAGGCATCTCGCTCCTAACCCCTGCATTTAATATCTTCTGTTTTTCGTTAGCCCTGATTGTGGGATGGCAGTTGCATTTGTCTCCTCTGCAGTTTTGCCCTTGTTTGTATCTCGGAATGGTTATTTTTGGAATATCCAGGAATGAATGTCATTCCCATAGTACTAGATATTGATATGGATTTCCCTGACCCTCTCCCAGATAGACCTGTAGTATTCCCATAGAATTCCCTCGGTTATGATACATATGCTGTGTCTGTTCCCTTGCTATTCCCTGAGTTTTCTTGTGATCTTGTGAAAGCTGATTGACAAAAAACTTTCATGAAAGTTTATTTGTCGCTAATTGGGTTTCATTTAGACTATGTTCAGAGTGCTTTTACCAGCAGAATAGGTGAACAATATATAGGTGACCATATTGCTATCAGTCACAATTAGCTTTTCAGTTTGAAATATCGATCTGATTTGGCCAATATTGGAAACGGATGAATATTCAATCTTAGTTCATTCATTTTAATCAGTAAACTCTTTGTGCCAGTTTTCAAAAGTACTAAACAGTTTATTATTCAATTCCTATTTTCTATCATATAATATGATGTTTTTATGCCTGATTACACTTTAAGCATGTGATTTCACCTCCATTTTTGTTTACATCCAGGCAATCAGTATAGATTTATAATATCTGCCATGATATTGGTTATCAGTCACAACATAAAAATAATGATCACTGTTGGTGTCACCCAAAATGTATACACTGGTGCATCCCTAGAATTAATTAATGCTTTTGTCTGTTATTTGTCACATTATCAAATGGTTATTGGGTGAATAGTATGTTAGATCCATTCAGCCATTACACATGTTTCAGTTGAACTGGAAATGACAGAAATGTGGATGTGTCATTTCTTTAGTGACTCAGGTTTACACTTGGGCCACTTTAAATGATTACAAGTTGCTCTTTCCACAACAGTTATTGCATTTGTTAAGACAGTCGAGGCTCAACGTATTATCTCCAGATACAGATAATCCCTCAACACACACCTCAGCTGACTTACAGTTCCACCAATCAGCTGAAGCATATTTTGTCATGTGATTTGGTTTATTATTGGCCTCATCGTCATGTGCATTGAGTAGAAATGGAAAATAGATGTACACAAATTTATGTAAAGGCACTCTCTGCATCCCAATTTGCAAACTATCCATCCTAAATTGTATAAATGATCAATAATTCAGATGTACTAAATTATAGTATGTTAAAAATAGTGTGCCTAATATGCCTGGATGATAAAGATCTATTATTTCAGATTAACTGCAGTTTTAAAATGCATAAACATCACTGTGACATACTGTATGTCAGATATCTTATGTAATCTACGGGCAACACTTCACTATTGTTTAACTGTGAGTTAATCAGCATACTTGTGCTAATGGCTCAGTCATGTGTTCATTTAGTCCAGGCCTGAACAGCATAATTTTCAACTAGCCATGTCCTCTCTACGGATAAATAACGTGATAATATTAACATTCTGTGACTTTAATCTGGAAACCCCATTTAAATGTGGTAGACTTCAGACAACTAGTTTGCATTGAAGAGGTATTCCTATTTACAGTGTTTTACTTTAATATGGCCAATATGTGAAATTGTACAGCAAAACTGTCCACATATTATATTAGTAAGGCCTTATGAAATCAGTTTAATTCTATTATTTTTCCCATTTATTTCTGTGTTTTCTGTTTTATTTTCTCTAAATTCCGGGTTTTAAAGTTGAATTACATTTTATCATTAAAAAACTTGAATAAAATTAATTCTTAGAATTTTACTTTTCAACATACCATTGCATTGTTTTTATTAAATGAAGAGCTTCTATACTGATCCACGCAGCACAATCACCCCCAATTGTTTTCATTATATAAATATATATACACCGATAAGCAACAACATTTAAAATCACCAGCCTAATATTGTGTAGGTCTCCTCATGCCACCAAAACAGTACCAACCCGCATCTCATTATAGCATTCAGAGATGATATTCTTCTCAGCACAATTGTACAGAGCGGTTATCTGAGTTACTGTAGACTTTGTCAGTTCAAACAAGTCTGGCCATTCTCTGTTGACCTCTCTCATCAACAAGGTGTTTCCATCTGCAGAACTGACAGCTCACTGGATGATTTTTGTTTTTGGCACCATTCGGAGTAAATTCTAGAGACTGTTGTTTGTGAAAATCCCATAAATACTCAAACCAGACCATCTGGCACCAACAATCATGCCACGGTCTAAATCACTGAGATAATTGTTTTCCCCATTCTGATGGTTGATGTGAACATTAACGGAAGTTCCTGAAGCATATCTGCATGATTTTATGCACTGCACTTCTGCCACATGATTGGCTGATTAGATAATCACATGGATGATTGTTGGTGTCACAGGCTGGTTTGAGTATTTCTGGGATTTTCACACACAGCAGTCTCAAGAATTTACTCTGAATGGGGCCCAAAAACAAAAGTTGACAAAGTCTACAGTAACTCAGATAACCACTCTGTACAATTGTGCTGAGAAGAATAGCGTGCCTGAATGCCATTGTGAGATGCAGGTTGGCGCTGTTTTGGTGGCACGAGGGGACCTGCACAATATTAAGCAGGTGGTTTTAATGTTGTGGCTGATTGGTGTTTCTGTATATATATATATATATATATATATATATATATATATATATATATATATATATATGTATATATACATATATATATATTTTAGTCTAATACAGTGCGTACTACTGAAAGCAGTGTTGAAGCCATTGCTTTATTATTATCATTATTATTACAACTACTACTGCTACATTGAACATTACATTTTACTATACAGAAATAATATATATTTACGTTGCATTTTTTCAATTTCACGCATCTAATTAAATGGAGCTTTTTTGGATGTTTTTGATGGCTTTGCTTCTAACCTCTGGAAAACCACTTGCCTAGATAGGCTAATGTGCTTATTAAACCGCTAAAGTCTTTGATTTAATTATACAAATATATAGTCTGCATGTGCTACGCACTTCATTTTGACTAAAGTGGTCTGCTCTTTGCCATTAATACACACGCAGAGTGTACGTGATGTTAATGATGTGGTTAGTGTATAAGCAGTGGCTTCTCACATTCACTTAATGATGAAGAATGCCTGGTGAAAACGTTAAAACTCGGAATTCAGAGAAAATAAAACGGAAAACACAGAGCTCTACTGTTGTAAGCGCATTATCATGAAAAATGACAATTATTAGATTTTATTATTAGAGATTGAGTTTCTTATATGAAATTTTTGCATAGTCAAAGTATCCCTCTCCTTGAGCATGTGCACTTGTATTTATTCTTGAAATATGTGGGATATTTACTGCTAAACTTGCTTATTTATTGTGTTATTGTGTCGGATATCCACCTGTGGTTTGAGTGTACTTGTTTTAGGTTATTAAAGTGTAAAATGAAGATTAATAATTCATCTTAATAATTGCCTTACTATAAATATTTAGATTTTTTTTGGTCTGGAGTGTGATGAGATAGTCTTCTGTATTTAAAGCAAATAAAAACCATAATGCAATGCGAAATATCTTCATTGTTGTGATGGATTCAATTAGCCTTTTATAATGTTAGTTTTGAACAGACATAAAAAAATTTTACCAAAAAAAAAAAACATTTCCTGCAGAATATTTGATTTTGACCCAAAAATGTTGAATGCATTGAAACTGCTTGGTTCTTTGCATTTCGTACAGTGTTTGGACAAAATTATACATGGAGCTTTGGTTTTATGCTTCCCACAGCAAGAAACCAGTATTTGACTTTTAATGTGATGTGTAATCTCTTGCATTTACCATAGTGTGAACGCTGTGTCCGTGTAAGTCCTGCAGAACTTTTTAATGGCAAACGCACATACTCTCAGTAACCAGCTCTCCTCTAGTGACTTTCAACTGTTTGCTTAGTCTTCGTGTCCAGTTGCCAAAGCTGCAAGTAGTGCTGTTGTGTTTAACCTCGTGTACAGTAGTTACACTGTCTACGTTGTATTAACCCCTGTGTTCCTCTCTGAGTTGCATGAGGGTGGGTTTAACCAGAAGCCCCTGCATTTCTCAAAGCAAAAACTAATGTTGCTGCCAGAGTAATCGGGGTGCAGCACGATGGGCGGGAGGACAACTAACCAGTCCTAGGATTGAAACCTAAGACACTTTTGTCTTTAATATCTTCATGTTGCTTTCATTCTCATTCAGAGCATTGTGAAGGCTGCAGGCAGCTCTCCGAGAGGCAGCATGAATGTGGATGGAATCGTCTCTCCTCAGGCAAGTGTCAGTTTTTTGAGTTAATGTGGAGTAAATACAGAAAAGTGTGCCCATCCAAATAGAGGGGGACCGGTGCAGGACACAATGCATCAAAGACATTTTCTTGTCTGCACAATATTATTGTAAACGGTGTTCCCACGTTCATTGAAAACCTGGAAATATTAGGGAACTTTAAAATGTTGTTTTCCAGGCCTGGAAAAGTCACAGAAATCTCTTTAATGACAATATATTTTCTAGTTTTTCCTTTGCTTTAAAATATTTAATGCGCTAGAATGTGCTCTTGTGAATAGTACATGCTTGCAAGCCATAGTGACGCAAGATTTGTCAGTGAATCGTTGTTTTTAGTCTGTTCATTGTCAATGGTTCACAAGTTGAATCATTTGCAAGAGGATCTGAATCAAAATAATAATGCCTGGAAAGGTTGTGGAGAAGTCATAGAAATACATTAAACTGAAAGGGTGGGAGCCCTGTATATGATATTATTGTTCCAATTATTCCAAAGGCATCAAAACATTGCTTTGTTGAAATAAAATTTGAAAAATGTATTTATTGATTGATTGTTTTATCCCACTTTTTTTCTCCCCAATTTGGAATGGCCAATTCCCAATGCGCTCCAAGTCCTCATGGTGGCATAGTGACTCTCCTCAATCCAGGTGCCGGAGGATAAATCGCAGTTGCCTCCGCATCTGAGACCGTCAATCTGCGCATCTTATAACGTGGGTTGTTGAGCGCATTACCACGGAGACGTAGCGTGTGGAGGCTTCATGCTACTCTTTGCGGCATCCACGCACAACTCGCCACGCGCCCCACCGAGAGCGAAAACTACATTATAGCGACCACGGGGAGATTACCCCATTTGCCCCTACCCTCCCTAGCAACCGGGCCAATTTGGTTGCTTAGGAGACCTGACTGGAGTCACTCAGCTGAATTTAAAATTTAATCAAGTCTTATCGGTCAGTTAGTTTCTTTTGACATGAGAAAAAAAAATCAGCCAATGCATCAAAGAAAAGTTGGCTTATCGTAGTGCAATATACTTGTGTGAGTTTTGTTTTAAAATCTTGGTGTGAATACACCTTAACGGGGTTGCACACCAGAAATGACAGGCAGACAACATGCAGCATTCTTCAATTCGAAACCATTTTCTTTCTATTATGTAAGTACACCGTCGCTGCTGTCTGGGATCCACCAACGTGCCCCAGTAAGTCTTTGGAGGATACATAGTTTTCCATTATTTTTAGGTCAAATGTATCGACTAGCCTGTTTGATTGACATTCCCAATCAGACTAGCTAGTTTACGTTAGCTTGCTAAATATGTAGTTACTATGTATCCTGTACTTTCATGTGTTACATGGATCACGATGTGTTTCAGGTGATCCAATCGCAAGTGGTCAGCGCTAAATACGGGGGTTAACAGAGTCTAAAAAAATGCTGTGATCACGTTACAAAAACCAGATATGGAAAACGCTTGTGACCACATCGCATTTGAAGTGTAAACACTGAGATGTTCTGAATGCATCCCGGACAGTGCAGAGAACACCACCCCTCACCTGTCAATCAACCGCTGCACTAAAACAAGAGTTTTAAACTTTGCCGGTTATGTGTTGATTTAAAAAGAAATAACCGTCCGATCGGATATTTTTAAAAGTGCATATATACGTGTACAAGTTCCACTTCAGTTTGTCTGAAATCAACATGCAGTGACAAGGATGAGAAGGACACACATCTCTTTTTCTGATTATTATTTAATATCTATTTAAATGCTTGTAAACTCATTCTCCTGCAGAAAGAGGAGTCCCAGTCTCTTGCACAGAAGCTGCAGCAGAAGGTTTCCTCAGTGGAGTCTTTGCTTCGGGGTTCGGGTCGCGGTGAAGGGCTGTTCCGCTCCGGCTCGCGGGACAGTCTCGTCAGAAGCTCCTCGAGAGAATCCCTTACTCTCATGGGGGAGAATGAAGTGCCATCCACATCGATGTACGATCCCCCTTCAGACGTCGAGAGTGAGGCTGAGGACTCGCCAGGCAGTGTTGAGGGTCTATCGAAGGAACAGCTCTTAAACCGCCTGCACAGGTTGGAAAGAAGCCTCGGCAATTACAGAGGGAAATACTCTGAGGTGAGCGGATGAGTGTGGCTGCAACCACAAGTGCATGGGTTTGTTGCATTAAAAAGGTTTTATCACAAACTATACATTTAAAAATATACAGTAATACAAATATATATATATATATATAGTCTAGCTGATAAATTGTTTTGTCTTGTATGTATTGTATATCCACCAAATATATATATATATATATTTTGGTGGGTATTAAAATACAATACGTACAACAAGAGGCACAAAACACAATTTATCAGCTAGACAAATGGAACTAGAATTTAAACTTCTCTGTTTAGAAATGTACTTTCAGGTAAATAGACAAATATTTACCTGAAGGTACATTTCAACAAATAACCAGAAATAATGGATATTTGTATGGATGCATGCCTGTAATCTTCAGCAAACAGTTGTTTATCTTTTTTGCTCACCAAATTGAATGCTAATTATTTTAGGTGTGTTGATATTGACATTTCCATTCAGCACCAGGGAATGTGCAATGACCTTTCTTTAAGACAGGTCTCTTCTGGGCCAGTTTAATAAGATTTTAATGATCCATGTTGGAGACTGATGCGTCAAATGCAATTATACAATCACTTCAACAGTTACATTACATGTGCATTTATTCATTTATCCAAAGCGACTTGCAAAAAGAGGAATAATACATCGTAAGCAATTCATCTTAAGGAGACCGTGGTATGAGAAGTGCTGCATTACAAAGTTTCACTTGCATCGGTATAGTAGTATCCGAGACAGATATGAGTGCAACAGGAATAAATAAAGGCACATAAGATGTTTCACAAAAGCATTTGTCTAAAGATGGTTATTTATACGTTCAGCTTTAGTGTGTCAATAGGAAATATAAATATTAGACTCCCAAACATTACTTTTGCAAATAGAAAAGATTAGAATAGAAGAACAGGGAGCCCTGCAACAGCTGTCACATCCCCCACAAAGCCCCCACTGAACATCGAGTCAGTCTGAGATTACATAAAGAGAAAGAAGCAATTGAGACAGTCAAAATAGAAAGAAGAACTGTGGTGAATTCTCCAAGAAGCTTGAAATAGCTGATCTGCCAACAACCAAGAAAAACTGTGTCATGGGGTATCTAGGAGAATTGGGGCTGTTTTAAAGGCAAAGGCGGTCACACCAAATATTGATTTAGCTTTTAAATGCCTAAAACTTTTGCACAGTACTGTGTGTGTGTGTTTGTGTGTGTGTGTTTGTGTGTGTGTGTGTGTGTGTGTGTGTGTGTGTGTGTGTGTGTGTGTGTGTGTGTGTGTGTGTGTGTATATGAGTGAATGGTTAAGTGCTCATGGAAAAGATGTGTTTTTAGCCTTTTTTGAAGACAGAGAGTGGATTGAGTTGTGAAGGTCATTCCACCAACGTGGTACAGTGAAACCAAAAGTCCGGGAAAGTGTTTTGGTGCCTCTTTGTGTTGGTACAACAAGGTGCCCCTCGTTAGCTGACCGCAGACTCTTCTAGTGGGTGTGTAGCTCTGCAGAAATGATTTTAGGTATGCTGGAGCAGGCCCAGTGACCCAGTATGCCAGCATCAGAGCCTTGAACTTGATACGTGCATCAACCAGCAGCCACTGGAGAGAGACAAAGAGTGGTGTAACATGTGCTCTCTTTGGTTCATTAAAGACCAGATGTGCTGCTGCATTCTGGATCATTTGCAGAGGTCTAATTGCACATGCAGGGAGGCAGGGCTGGACTGGGCAGAGAAATCGGCCCGGGATTTTACATGGCAACTGGCCCTAAACATGTTGAGGTTGGCGGGGGTGGGGATTCGCTGTCCTTTTCTGCATATCGCGCTTCGTTTTAGCTTATCGCAGCCCATTCGGCACGTTCGGTTCTCCTGATGGCCAGTCCAGCCCTGCAGGGAGGCCTGCTACAGTAGTCCAGTCTAGGGTATGACAAGTGACTGAACAAGAAGTTGCATGTACAGAGTGACATATATTAAACCATTGGTGTCTAATGGATTTCTTTTATGCTGCCTTTTATGTGCTTTTTTTTTCTTCTTGCCTCTAAGCTTCACCTGCATTGAATGGATTAGAGCCATTCGGAAAAAATCTTCATTTGTGTTCAGCAGAAGAAAGAAAGTCATACACATCTGGGATGACATAAGAGGGAGAAAATTAAACTATTCCTTTAAAATGCAAAGTAGAGCAGAAAGCAGCGTGTTTCACTGAATATAAAAGTTTTCTCAATCATAATCCTAGATAATAATCTCTTTCCTCTCTCCTTCAGTTGGTCACAGCGTACCGAACAGTACAGCGAGATAAAGAGAAAACTCAGGTAACTTCATATTCAGTCTATGGAGCAAAATATCCATGCAGCTTGAGGGAAGTTTCCCTAATGGTTTCCCTTAAATTAGCTGCTGTATTTCTGTTGTGTGGTATGAAATTAATAATAGACTGTCTGACATCTCTGTCTGTTTCTCATTTATTTGTGTGTTTCTTTCAGGCCATCCTCAGTCAGAGTCAAGATAAAGCCCTGAGAAGAATAGGAGAACTTAGAGAGGTGCGTCTTTAATCCTTTGTGTTTTCTCACTGTTTTCTGACTCTTCATCATAAAACTAAACTTCTTTGTTTTCAAAAACCATAGCTTTGCATTGTTTGTTTTAAAAAAAACTCAAATTTAATATAGTAATATTAGTTTTTATTTTTTTATTTATGGCATTAATTGTGACAATAATATTTATGTATTTTGGCCTTATTTTAGTGTCATGTAAATCACTGTAATTGTGTTTGGGTGATGATGCACAATAACTTGCTCAATGTTCATTTACACCTCATCAAAACCAATATCCACATAATTTATCTGAACTTCAAGTTGTTTCTTTTAAAAGATAAATAGCTGTTATTGAACAATTGAGAACAGAACTCTTTGTGACATCATTAGTGTCTTAAGACATCCTAAGTTACTAAGCAACAAAAATACAATGTTGGCAGTCTGTAGAAAAAGCAGAATCTTTCAGTTTGCTTCGTTTGATCTGATTGCTGCCTGTTTACTGTGATGGATACAGCTATTAAGAAGGATAAAGCTATTTTTATTGGAGTGATGGTGGCGTAGTGGGCTAAAGCACTGAACTGCTAAGCAGAAGGTTGCTGGTTTGTTCCCCACAGCCACCACCATTGTGTCCTTGAGCAAGGCACTTAACTCCAGGTTGCTCCGGGGGGATTGTCCCTGTAGTAAGGGCACTGTAAGTCGCTTTGGATAAAAAGCATTTGCCAAATGCATAAATAAATAAAAATATATATATATATAATTTTTTTTTTATTTTATTTTTTTATATTCAACAATGATCATAAACATATACAATCGTGCCCGAGGCAATTCATATACATTTAAATACAATTTGTTGAGGATAAAATACACAAAAAAGCCTCAGGCTTATTTCCATTGTGGTCCTCTACATGCATAAAATGAACGAACAGTTCCAGTGGGAATAAAATCAAAAACAAGCAACTCACACCTTACAAATTCTTATGTGATCCTAATTGGAAAGCCATTTTTTTACTTTTCTTCTAAAGGGCCATGCCTCTTGTATTTGTTTTAAATGATCTGGCAATTCATTCCAAGCAACTGCACTCGAGTACAAAAACAAATTCTTCCCAGCTACACTTTTAAACCGGTACAAATATATATTATTTATCCTTGCCCTTGTAGAAATACAATGAACTTCTCTCACAAAAACATAGTAGTCATACAAGTATTTAGGAACAGTTCTCTGAATTATTTTGTACACCATCATAATTTTAATAAAAATTACTCTTTTATCCACTTTTACAATACCCAATTACCCAAAAATGGTTATTATTTAGTTGCATACGAGGATGTAACCCCAGAAGGATTCTACACAACCTGTTCTGAGCAGTCTGTAATTTATTTTTAACATGTTTTTTAGAGCCACTATACCAAAAGGTTACTGCATAGTCGAAATATGGTTGCACTAATGCACCAGCTAACATAATCATTGTTTGTTTATCTAAATAAGCAGCCTGTCTTGCTAAAAATTTTATTCGCTTATTTATTTTCGATAAAGCTACAGCTGCCATGCTATCCCCAGTCATTTTGTTATCAAGAATACATCCCAAAAATTTCACTTCTTGTTTAAAAGTAAAATACTCATCTCCCACCCTTATTTCTGAATTTGGACATTTCTTCAATTTTGCAGCAGAACCGAATAAAATAACCTCAGTTTTCCCTAAGTGCAAAAATAGCTTATTTTGAAAACACCAATTGGACACTTCTACAATTTCTCTTCTTAACTTGTTTTCTATTGTTTCTTTATTTTCATCAGTAACTATTATTATGGCATCATCCGCATATAAAGATAAGTGGCTAGAACAGGCCATCTTTAAATCATTTATATAAATTAAAAAAAGTAAGGGCCCTAATACACTACCTTTTGGTACTCCACAAGAGATCGGCAAAGAGTCTGAGCACACTCCATTTATATCGACCATTTGACACCTATTCAGTAAGATAGGATTTGATCCATTTACATGAATTGGAGTCGAAACCCATAGCATGTAATTTTAACAACAGAATACTATGGTCAACTGTGTCGAAGGCTTTTCAGTAAATCGAGCAATACCATCCCACTTAATTTACCTTTATCTATTCCTTTCTTTATATAATCCAGTCAAATATAGAATAGTTGTATCTGTGGAATGCATCCTTCTAAAACCAGACTGAAATTCATATAAAATATTACATTTGGAAATATATTCTTCAATTTGGTCAAATAATATTTTTTCTAAAATTTTAGATAACTGAAGACAGGATTGACACAGGCCTATAATTATTACACTCTAGCCTACTCCCTTTTTTAAAAAGGGGAAAAATTTTAGCTTGTTTAAATTCAGCCGGTACCTTATTCTGGCAAATAGAGATTTAAAATATGAGTAACCATAGGAGTTATAAAATTAGCAGCGTCTTTAATAAACTTAGCCGGAATATTATCCAACCCTGTGGCTTTATTGCTCTTCAATTCACTTAGTTTCTTATAAACTGTCATCTCTTTTACTTTATTAAATGAAAAACCTCCTAAGGCAACACCACAATTATCATAATATTCTTTAACCAAATTATCATCATATAAGTCTGATTGTGCTGGAAGCTCTTTTACTAAATTTTTGCCCACCGTAGTAAAAAACTCATTAAAACAGTTTGCTACCTTTTTCTGATCTGTCATCAATTGACCATTAATTTTGAGACTGATTCTTGAATCTTTACTTTTAACCTTTTGCCGATAGCCTAAACCACTCAAGATTCTCCATAGTTTTTTAGAGTCTTGTTTAGCTTCACTAATTTCATTCGTCAAAAAAACATTTTTAGCCTCTTTAATCTTGCATCTTATCTCATTTCTTTTACGTTTAAATTTGTTATAATTATCATTATTTCCATCTTTTTTGAAAGATTTTAAACTATTATTGCGTTCCTTGATATCTTTTAAAATACTATCTGTCATCCAGGGTTCTGTTCTTTGTTTGATTCTTATTTCTTTGCAAGGTGCAAATTTATTCAGAACTTGCACAAATCTCTTTTTAAACCCATCCCAAACTATATCCACATCATCAAACTGCATCACTTCTTTCCAATTAGCCTTGCTAAGTTCTTCAACAAAAATTTGTGGACTATAACTTTTAAGCGATCTAATTTTTGATGTATTATGATGACTTATAGCCTCTCTCTTTAATTTCCTAAATACATATATCATATTATGATCACTCAAACCAAGCTCCAAAACACCACTTTTATATATCCTAGAAATGTCTGAAACCAATATAACATCAATAATTGTACTGCTTTTAGAAGTAATTCTGGTTGGGTCACTAATAGTTTGTTTCAGTGCATATGATTTACAAAATGAACTGAACTGCTTAAACACTGATGAATCTTTCTTCAACATATCTGTATTTAAATCGCCCAAAATAAGCAATTCTTGACCTAAAACATAATTTGACATATTTAAAACCTCATCCAGACTCTCATAAAAATCACTTTGATCCGGAGGACGATAGCAAATACCAACCAAAATCGGTTTACGCTTTGGCAACAAGACTTCAAGCCAAATCGCCTCTACTGTAGAGTTTATAAAATCTCTTCTCTCATTACACACCAAATCTGACCTTATATATGCACACACACCACCTCCTTTCCGATTTTGATCTCGTCTGAACAAACAATAATTATCAATTTGAATCTCTGCATCCAATATAGAATCATCAATATTAGCATTCTGTTTGTACGGACCACCAAAATGGCTTCATCTTACAAACCTGTCTTTAGGAAAGGAGACTTGAAAGGAGCACAGCTTGTGGGTGACCTTCAAGCTGAGGTGGACAAAAAGCTGCTGTTCGCAACATTTAATCCATTTGGTCCCATCAGCTTTCTGCAAGTTTGCAGAGACGGAGTGACTTACCGCACTCTTGGGTATCAATATATGTCACCTTTGCATACTTCGACGATACAGAGAAGGCCTTGAACACGCTGTCTTGATAGGATCTCCTGGGCAGACCACTGCAAATAATGTGGGCTCAGCGCAATGCCACTTTGCTGAGAGGTGGATTCTGCAACATCAAGGAGCCTAGGGCAGAGAGCCAGGTGAAGCGAAAGCCCAGGTTTCAACATCCTGAGAAGAATACCAGAGAATATGTCACACAGGTCTGAGTCTTTATGTCACAAACATCCCATACAGCTTGGGTAGCGAGCATCTCCGCAGGCTTTTCTCACGATTTGGAACCATCATCAGTGCCTCCGTGATGATGCAGGGCACAGCAAGGGGTTCGGATTTATGGCCTTACTCACTCCTGAAGCTGCTTTGAATGCTTTGTCAGCAATTAACTGCCATGTTGTTGGCAACAGCCGATTGAGTGTCATTCTGTCCCCAAGTGCAACAAAAACTAATCAGTGTGAGCACCAGGACAGCTCTGACACATCGTCAGACATTGTCGTTGAAAAGACGCTGCAGGAGTACATTGAAGTAGTAGTTCATGACTTTACCCCTGAATTAACTGCCAGCTCTGAAAGGACACTGCCTGTTCTGCAGCCCAAGCCATCTGCTCTGGTTCCTGGGAATTTTGTGGCTGCCATTCCAAAGGTTACCTCCAACCAGCTTGCCAGGCTCCAGCCAAGTAGACGATGTGATGTGTTGGGTCTCCTGCCGCAAGGTGTGAGTTTCCACCTAGTCCTCTCTGCCACACTACTGGACACGGTGAAGTTTGAAATTCCCTGGATGTTATGCTACTCATCCAGTCTGCTCTGCCTCCTGGAAATGTTATGCTCACTACTGTTTCCCATGTGAACAGCGGTGTTAGTGTCTACCTCACTAACCAGCTTGCCAGGCTTCAACCAAGTCCTCGATTGAATGCGGTGGGTCTCCTGCCTCAGGGTGCAAGTCTCCACCTAGTCCTTTCTGTCACCCTACTGGACACGGTGAAGTCTTCCGCTCCAACCAACCTGCTGGGAATTTTATGGCCACTAAGATTCCCATGTTAAGCAGCTGTGTTAGTGTCTGCTCCACCAACCAGCTTGCCAGGCTCCAGCCAAGTTGACAAGGTGATGTGTTGGGTCTCCTGGCTCAGGATGTGAGTTTCCACCTTATCCTCTCTGCCACCCTACTGGACAGGGTGAAGTATGAAATTCCCCGGATGCCTGATATGCAGCCCAACCAGCCTGCTCTGCCTCCTGGAAATGGTATGGCCACTACTATTCCCCGGGTGAAAAGCTGCTTTAGTGTCTGCCCCACTAACCAGCTTGACAGGGTCAACAGAGTCCTCGACTAAATGCTTTGATGTCCTGCCTCAGAGTCCGAGATTTCTCCTTGTGATCTCAGCCACCTTACTGAACAGTGTGGTGTTCGAGAGTCCACGGATGCCTGACTTGTACCTCAACCAGCCTGCATTCCTTCCTGGGAAATTTATGGTGATGAAAGTATACAGATTAGTAGCTGTGTTAGTGTCTGCTGCACTAATCAGCTTACCAGGTGGGATGCACTGGGTGTCCCCCTGAGGGTGGCAGTCTCTGTCATGTCATCTCTGCCACCCTACTGGACATCCTGAATTTTGAAATCCAACGGATGCTGCTGTCTCCTGTGCCACTTGGCCTGAAGATGAGTGGAGATGTATTGAATAGCAAGTATCATCAGACCAGTGTGGTTGCCAAGATGTCATGCAAATCCATGGTGATTATGAAGAGTGTTGACAACTCCTTAGTGTGGATCATTCAGCATCAGGCCATCCGGGGTGAGGATATGATTCCTCAATGTAAGCGCCTCCTTCCAGTATGTCAGGAGATGGCAGAGTGCACTCTTTAAGAGACCACTCCTCGATGTCAAAAGACCTTAAATCCACTGTGTTCTCAGGTGCTCCAGAAAGTGGCCTCACTTCACATGGAAAATCCAAACTTGGACATCACTCCGGAAAGAAGAAATGATGCCATTCAATCAGATCATCTGCAGGAGGAGCAAGACCCAAGTCAGCAGTCGTCCTCGTGGGGAAGCAGGCTCCAAAGTACTATAAGATCTGTGGCTAGCAGCCCCATAACCTGGTTCATCCTCGCCACTGGGGCTGGTCTCTGGGCCCTGAAAAGAATGAAGATGTGAATGTTCTTCAGTGGCTGTTGTAGCTCTGCAAACAAATTATATGGTGCAGCAAAAAAAATTATTGTGATGCAACATAAAAAGCTGCATTTTTGTTGTCTTGTTTCTTCAATCCCAGATGCATCAAAATGCAGTGCAAAAATAAAAAGTGCTTGGATGAATGGATGAAAAATGGATGAAACCAAACATTTTTGTCCATTAGATTAATGTGCAAAATGTGATGAATTTTGCAATATAAGAATTGTTTGTTTATGTACATGTCGGACCACCTTATGTCAATTTTGTAGGAGATACAAATGGACCAGCAGACCAAGAAACACCTGCAAGAGGAATTTGATGCTGCTCTTGAGGAGAAAGACCAGATGATCACTGTGCTTCAGAAACAAGTATGTGTTTGTATGTGTTGTGTATTGCCTACTGTATGTTATCAGAGGTAATACTGAAGCGGTTTGTTGTCAGGTGTCTCTCTTGAAGAAAGGACTCCAGGCGTCTGAAAGTGTGGTATCTTCAGAGCTCGAGACCTCTCAGTCCACAGATGCAGTCGACGCAACCTCTGACTTTCAGAGTCCCTCAAAAGACAACAGCTCTACAGTTAACACAGGCATGTACAGGCTCACACATTTTATTTTGCATGCATCAATATTTATTAAAAAAATGTTGTCCAAAAATCTTACTGGCCATTAAACTGTATTTGGAAAGAAAGAAAAAAAACATTTGACCTGTAAGTGAAAATAAAATTAAAATATGCACCTTATAAATATGTGAAAATCACATACATGAACAAAACCGTAGTGTTTACTGAAGCAGTGCTATACATAATCCATTTGTTTTTGTGTGTGTCCAGCAGAGGGTGGTGCTGAATCAGGCAGCGTGGTGGACGTTGAGGTTCTACAGAAGCGAATCAAGAGGCAAGAGAGTCTCCTGCAGAGATGTAAGGAGGTGGTTCGCTCCAGTAAAGAGCGCTCGGCACAGCTGGCCAGCGAGAACGATGTTTTGCAGCAGCAGCTGCAGGAGAGACTGCAAGAGCTTGAGAAAATAAAGGTACATACACACAGAAAACATCAGATACATGTTATCAGGCCTAGTCATGTGACGAATCAGGGGTTCTGTTTGTTTTTGTTTTTTTACTCTATGCTTCTTGTTTCATTCTGTTCATGTCTTTCATTCTTTTGTCATTCAGTCATTTTCTATTCTTTTGTTTTATTTTGTTCTATTTTTTTATTCTTTTATTTTATGTTCTTTTCTATTCTATTTTTTGTTTTGTCCCGTTTAATTCTATTCAATATTTCTGTTCAGTTCTTTTGTTTTTCTGTTCTTTTCTATTTTTCTCATTTGTTTTCTGTTCTGTAATTTTCTATTTTTGTTATTTTCTGTTATTTTATTTTCTGTTCTAATCTATATATTTTTGTTTTGTTTTGTCCTGTTCTATTTTTCTGTTCTTTTCTGTTCTTTGTTTATTATTTTCTGTTCTGTTTTCTGCTCTGTTGTTTGTTTTCTGTTCTGTTCTATTTTTGTTTTGCGCCATGTAATTCTATTTATATTTCTTTTTTTTATTATTTTCTGTTCTGTTCTTTTGTTTTCTGTTGTTCTATTCTATTTTACTTGTTTTTTTCTATTCTGTAATTTCTATTGTTTTGTTCTTTCCTACTACTTTCTTTTCTGTTTTATTCTAATGTTTTTTTTATTTTTGTCCTGTTCTATTATATTTCTTTGTTCTTTTTGTTTTTCTGTATTTTCTATTCTATTCAATACTATTGAATTTTTGTCCTATTTGATTTTTCTTTTCTTTTGTTGTTCTTTTCTATTTTTCTCATTTATTTTCTGTTCTGTAATTTTCTATTTTATTGTTTTGTTATTTTCTATTATTTTATTTTCTGTTCTATTCTAGTGTTTTTTTTTTTGTTTCGTCCTGTTTTATTTTTCTGTTCTTTTATTATTTTCTGTTCTGTTTTCTGCTCTGTTGTTTGTTGTCTGTTCTATTCTATTTTTGTTTTGCGCTATTTAATTCTATTTATATTTCTGTTCTGTTCTTTTGTTTTCTGTTATTTTCTGTTGTTCTATTCTATTTTACTTGTTTTTTTCTATTCTGTAATTTTCTATTCTATTGTTTTGTTCTTTCCTATTACTTTCTTTTCTGTTGTATTCTATTGTTTTTTTTATTTTTGTCCTGTTCTATTATATTTTTCTGATGTTCTTTTGTTTTTCTGTATTTTCTGTTCTATTCAATACTATTTACTTTTGTCCTATTTTATTTTAATTTTATTTTGTTCTGTTCTGTTGTTTTCTATTCTCTAGTTTTTTCCAACTTTTTCTTTTCTATTCTATTTTTTTGTTTTGCCCTGTCCTAGTCGTGGGGGGTTGTTCTGTCCAGTAGTTTTCTTTTATTCTCTGTTTTATTCTATTGTTTTGTCCTTTACTGTCCTATTCTATTTTCATGCTGTTCTTTTTTGTTCTGTGTTTTTTTTTCTATTATTCTATTCTATTTTAATTTTGCCCTATTCTGTTGTTCTCTTCTTTTGTTGTTCTGTTCTATTATATCATTTTTGTATTCGATTGTTCTGTTCTTTTTTTCTGTTTTATTCTATTTCATTGTTTTGTTTTGCCATGTGCTGTCATATTTTATTCTATTCAATGTAAACATTCTCCTGTGTTTGAGAGAGTATTTGTTGGCATTGTGTGGTGATGAGAATAGAGATGTGCTGGTATATTGGGTGTGTGTTGAAGAGGGTTGCGGGGTGGAGGGCTGTGACTGTGTTTCCTGTAGATGTGATGAATTTGTGTTATATGTGGGAAAAGCTCTCAGCGGGGACAGAGAGAGCAGAGGTTAACAGCCCACCCCTCCCTGCTTTAAACAGACCCATATTAAATCTCATCTGTACCTACTGTCACACTTGCACTAAGACACACCAGCTGATCCTCAACTCACCGTGAATTACTGTTCTGCAGTCTTTTGGTTTGGTTAAACCAAAAGACTTATGGTAAACAGCTTTGCATCAAAGAAAACTACTTCTATAAAGCCTGTGCAAAACTCGCCAAAGTTTAATACTTAGGAAAAGGGGGTTTGTTCAAATGCCTAACCTCAAGTATGAGCAGAAACGGTAATACGTGAAATAATTACATTTTCTTTTCTTTTATCCACAATTCCACACTTACGTCATACTGCTTCAGTCTATAATTTATTTATTTTGAGTTGTGTGTGTCGAACTCACCAGTACAGAGAAACAGGAAGTGGAGTGACCGCTGTTGTATCCTAAAGGCGAGGTCTGCCACAACCATTGGCGGCTGTCCTGAGCTGTAATTGAGGTTGGATTGTTGGTTCTCTCGGTCTGGTCTGAAGACTCCACAGGCTGCTGTCATGTGGATGGGCCTGGATTGTGTATGCTTTATAATGAGATCATTTCTGTGTTGCACAGGTTGATGTTTTAATTTAATTGCTTGTGCTTGAAATGTACATGTGATGGGCTGAATGTACATTAGCTCTTACTTAAACATGGTAAAAGCATGCTATTATGAAACAGAGGCAAAAGCATTTTTTTTAAAGAAAGCAGTGTTGAGTAAACAGCTATATTTAGAATAATAATTTTGGCAAGTGAAATAGTTCATTAGTCTGACGTTAGACTGTTTATGGTTGTGAATCAACTTTATTGTGCATTAATACATTACATTGTGGGACGTGTTTACTGAGTATTTCAGTATGGCTTCAAACACCGCTATCAGATCTTAGAGCCAGGATTAGGACTTTTATAACCTGGCATGTATGTTGTTTCTTGTTACACTTTACATTATGTGGACATCCAACTAAGGCACAATCTTTGTTTGTAATCCTTGTTCTGTGTTCATATTGTGCTGACACATTTTGTGTTCCTGGTCAAAAATGACCGGCCCAATAAGAGAATTTATACATTTCTCACTTCGCATATATTATCTCAAGTTATTGCATTAGATCTATTTATCAACTTCTTATTTAGTAATTATGACAGGTTTTGTACTCCTTTTTTGAACATATTTCAAATATATATATATATATATATATATATATATATATATATATATATATATATGTATACATATATGTTAGTTCATGGGCACTCCTGTGGAAACAAAAAAATCTAATAACCACTTCGGTGTCATTTTAAATCGTTGAATCTGGATTTTACATTGCATACAGCTGATTAGAATAATTGTTAAATAATGCTTTTTAATTAGCTGACAAATAAGATCTGTTTTGTTCTCATCATTTGCAAATTTGTTATCACAACAATTATATTCGGAGATGGTCAAAGCATAAAAAAGATGAGATAGTCATGTGTTATATACCATTGGAAAGGTCTCAATTTGTAGAATGCAAGTGGATGTTGCATTCGATGAAAGTTGCATTTGAGTTTTAGTGGATGAAAGTCCCACTGACACACATGAATATAATTAACAGGAGTGTCTTTTTGTCACGTTTTTCCTTATTACTTCCTGAAACATATATGTAACATAGACAATGACATATCGTAACATACAGCAGACTATCCCGATTCAAACAAGCCCAAACACAACATCATATGATAAGTAGATCTTGAAATATCTCTCAAAGAGTGTACATGGAAAACGATGCACATAAGGGCACTCAACACTGTGTGTGTGCAGGTGCGCGTGTGCGTGCGCAAACACACATACACTACCGGTCAAAAGTTTAGTATAATAATATTTATTATAATAATAGAATAACATTAAAGTCATCTAAACTATGTAATAACATAAATGGAACTTTGGGAATTAGTGTGACTATAAAAATCCAAAATAAATAAAACTGTGTTATATTTTAGCATCTTAGCAAGACGTCCCCCTTTACCTAGAATTTGCAGACATATACTCTTGATGTTTTCTCAACCAACTTCTTGAGGTTTCACCCTGGGATGCGTTTTAAACAGTATTGAAGGAGTTCCCATCTATGTTGGGCACTTATTGGCTACTTTTCATTATTATTTGGACCAACTCATCCATTTCAAAAACTCATTTTAAACCTTTAAGAATACATCTTCAGATCACAAGGTTTTGAAGATCATAAGAAACATTTCAGTCAAGTGATCCCAAATGTTTGAGTAGCCGCGTATGTGCTCATCTAAAGGATTGTGATGCTCCTGAACACTTAATATTTCTGTATATTGTAGTCTAATCCATTCTTTTACAGTGACCGCTCATTTTTGAACAGGAACACAACAAGTGTAGCAAAGTCAAATAAAACCAAAGAAAAGTCAAGAAAATGGTCCAATTTGTTTTGTGTTTTCAGATACCATATGTGAACAAAGTCAAGGAATTTTATTCCAGTTGGTTTAAGTAAAAACAAGATAAAAACTTTGTCTGTGTCAGAATGACTGGAACACAACATAATGATTAATTAATGATCCGATCACTCAAAGCTACTGATAAAATGTGCAATTTAGCCAGGCTAGCTGGATGTGCAGTATATGAAAGACTTTTGAAAAGTAAACGTACCCTTGATACTCATCATAAATCTCTTTTTCTTAAGGTCAGTACGTTTCCAACATGCTGAGTTGTGTATCCAGGTTGTCTAGGCAAATTGCCTTTTGTGGTCATTATGATAGATGGTCAAAAAGTGTTGATTCTCAGAATTATGTATTAAAACTCATCATCTCCCACTCATCGTCATCTGTGTGTTTACCAGGAACTTCACACCTCAGAGAAGACTAAACTGATCACACAACTGGGCGACGCCAAGAACCTCATCGAGCAGCTGGAGCAGGACAAGGTGAGGGAGATGCTAACAGGATGCTCTTCATGTTACTCCTCAGAAGGGTTCAACTATGCTGTGTTTCTGCCATTTGAACTATGTTTGCAAGCCAGCGTGAATGGAAGAATACAAATTCCACTGGCCCTCTTAGTGAAAGTCGAAGATGAATTGTCCTGAAAAGACTTTTAAAAAACAGTTTGGAAAGTTTTTTTTTTCCTTTGGGCCACTTTATCATGTCTGAGGCTTAAATGAAGACTTGATTGTTTTGCTTATTATTTTAAGAGGACGATCAAGCGGGTTCCAAAATTAAAGGGGGAAATTTGGAATAATCTTTCAAAGTTGCTTTCTCATATCCAAGCTTTATATCAAGAGATTATAAGAAATTCTTAGGTTGTTTTCCCTGAAAATTGTACACTGGCTCTGGAGCACTATTGAAATATTGCTCAGTTTGTTGGAGCATCCTGACCAGCCTGACAGCAACATTGGCTCAACCAGTGCAGGCGAGTTTGGGACAGGACTATCTGATTGCCCAAAAAATTGCAGATGGGCTCTGGAAACCTGTTTGAAAAATCATGATTTTGTGCAACAGAAATATAAAGAAAATTTAAAGACTACAAATATTTCGTACCAGCCACAATATTGAAAATCCAGTCTTTCAGGTGTCATCTTGTGAGGTTTTGTGTAAAATATGGAGAGCTCTCTTTGTGCTGCTGAGTTCTGATCAACTCAGTCATGTAATGTTTGGTCTTTGACCTTTACTCTGCAGGACAGTGCTGATTGCCTTTTGTTTATGAACACGTTTGCACTCGAATATGTCAACATTATCAGTGGGAGAATATTTTTGAGAATAAGTAACTGAAAACAATATGTTTGTGTCTGGGCCCAGACACTCAAGACCACTGCACTTGCTCTGGTTTTCTCAACAGCATGTGCATGAGTAATGTGCATCGGTCTGGTCCAGATCATCCCACACCAAGCTAGTTGACGTTCAGTTAAACACGTCTATGCGCACAAACGCTGGAACCCTACATCCTAGCAACATACCACCACCACATCTCCAATGACAGGAGGCCACTGCCAAGCTCCTGACTAAAGTCCAAGCGAATGATAAATTGCCACTCAACACGGACATCTCACTGTATCCAGCAGCCCGCCTGCCATCGAGAAAACCTGTCTGGTTGAACCCGCCGCCAGAGGATATGACCGCTAACTTGCCATGGAGTGATGAGCTGGCAGCAACGGATGTTGTGAACCACGCCCTCGTAGCTGAGCCATCTGTCTGTCCTCCTGGCTTCGATCTTCCTTGATGACACTGGTCAATGCTGAACCGATTCCGGACGGGACAAGGTCGATGTGCAGTCAACCTTGTTTGGTGGGGTCAAGCCACTAACCCGAACTGCAGCTGTGGGGAACCAGAAACCATGCAGCACATTGTCAACCAGTGTCCACTAACTCATTTCAACGGCGGACACGAGGCTCAACACCTGGCTGAACAGGATGCTGTTCTGTGGCTGGGCACGCAATGCAAACGCTAAGAAGAAGATATGTTTGTGGATTCTGTTGGGAATATTTTTGAATTTAGTCTCAAGTGTAATCACAAGTGTTCTTTTCCCCACTTGGCCCAAGAGAAGAGACTTTTCCGAAATCGCCATCCACATTAAATGTTTGACATGGAGCCTGTTTGCATGCACAGGGATATGCTGCCAACTCCCAAAAATTAGCTGAAAGTAATTTGTTTATTGCTTTTACATGATCACACATGCTGTTGGCTTATTAACTCATACACAGTTACACACAGTTATGGGCCCACTGAGAAAACAATTATCAAAATACTAATAACTACACTCTTGACCAACACAAAATAGGTATCGTTTTAAAGCTAAGAATCTGTACTTTACAAAACACTGATCAAATAACCATGTGTCATATGTCGTGGAAAGCTCTCAAAGATTAGAATACATCCAGCCTATTTGTTTTACTTGCATTCAAACATATAGCATGCAAAAGCCAAGTAAATGTCTTTGGCATGCATGCTACATGTGAACAGGTGTTGCTTATAAGCCGTGTTTTTGCTTCTAAGTTCACGAAAAATAAGCAGAACATAAAATATAACAGCATTACCACAAAACAAGCCCACACACAAAGTAATTGGATAAATGGATCAATAGGTAATCATATTAAGCACAATGTGCACACAGCACATAAGGTGCCATCAATCTAAAAACACATTCGCTTTCCTGGATCAGGTGAATTAATCGGAAATGATGTAGTACGTTGTCCAGTGTCATGAACGTTAAACCAGGATTCAGATCATTACAACAAGTGGTGAAAGTCATCCAAATATGGGCAAAGAGGATTGTTCACTGTAATTACATATGGACACCAGGAGATGGCGCCAAGTACATGACACTGACTCAATGATGACTCAAATGACACAGAATGGAACTGAATGAGATCTCGTTACTCATGCCTGCATGCTTTGGAGAGAGAGCAAACCTTTAGTCATTGTTGTATTTGCATATGCATTTAGTTCTTGTGTACAATTATTATGATTTATTTGTTTGGAGAGGCTTTTGGACACTTGGATAAATAATTTTTGTAATTCTGATTGCTTTGTTGTTGTTCTGTTTTTGTTTTGAGTTGTAAGCCTTTAACTTTGGGCATGCAACTAAAACAGGAAATCTTTAAAAATACCTTCACAGCTTTAAGCATAATCAGTGTAAAAAGTGCATGTAAACACGCTCATTGTTTCAAAGTCGTCTGTTTTTCTGTCTGCGGCAGAAAACAAAAGAAGGAATAATGTCACGTCAAACCTGCCGCGATTCGTCTTGACATGCCAGATTTGAATTAAACATAAGTGCAAATGAGATTCGAGAACTCCAGCAGGAGGAAAGATTTTCAGCAAATAATAACTTAAATTTCTGTTTTGACAGTTTAAGGTTTTTGGTGACATATTCCTTGAATGATCACTGATATGTATGATATGATTATGAAGGGCATGGTGATTGCTGAAACAAAGCGTCAGATGCATGAAACTCTGGAGATGAAGGAAGAGGAGATCGCTCAGCTTCGTTCCAGAGTCCTGCAGACCCTCACACAGAAAGACGAGCTACAGGATCTGAAGGAGAAGTCTGAGAAAGCAGGTGAGAGAGACTGTCACATTGCTCTTGTCTCTCTTGATTTCTGTCCACTTTGTCTGGTTTTCCTAACTTTGAGCTGTATGGGACTTTTCTCCCAGCATTTGAAGAGCTGGAGCGAGCACTGGGTGTGGCCCAGCGGGCGGAGGAGGCACGGCGCCAGCTGCAGGTGAACATGGAGGAGCAGTTAAAGCAGGTGGAGAAGGCCAGTGAGGAAGACAGGAAAAATCTACAGCAGGAGCTTACCAGGGTCAAACAGGAAGTGGTCACCATTATGAAGGTGTGAATGGCATGATTTAGCTTACACTTGTGACACTTATCCCCTTTGTTGCCAAAAACAACAGAAGTTAAAATACAAATGTGGCTATAGGTCTTCAATGCAAATATAATTTTTTGAAAATTGTCGGCAGGAAATCTTGTATTCGTTTTTGTCCATCTCTTTAGCAATTCTTAAGGGGGTATGAGATAAAGGGCTCTTTTGAGATAAAAAAAAAAGCTTGCTGTAAAACTTAACTTTCAGGCCTCAAAACATCCTCCCCAGTCCAAAAAGACCACTTTTTAAAACTATGCTACAGTAGAAAAGCCTTATGCTGTTCCCGACTTTGTGTAGCACCTACAACTCTGCAGATCCTTCTGAAGCATCTCAACGTTAAAAAATGAGCAACTAAAGTTCTGATCATACAGATTGAGCAACACTTTTCATCTCTGATTGTTTTGTGAAGCTGTTACAATTTAGAGACTGTTAAAGATGGACAAAGCAGTAATTATGAACTATTATTAGTCACTATATTTGACCGGACAACAAACAGAGTTTAACTCTTAAGCTGAGTTCACACTGCCAGCAACAAAACAACCTCATCTCATTCATTTTCAATGAGAGCTGGTGACATCCGGCAACACGAGCGACGGCGACCTTTGGCGAACGGGTGTGGGCGTGTCCAGCGACGCGACAACATTGAGAAATGTTTAACTTTATGCAAATGAAGAGCGGCTTTCGGGAGCGGCAGCCAATACGAGAGAAGATGTTAGAGCTCACGTGATCCTAATATTTTAATAATAATATAAATTGTAAAGAAACAGTGTTGTTTAGACTCTCCATACACACCACTAGTGACCTAACAGCCAGTCACTGGAGACATGCAGCGACAAAGTGTCTGTCAGTGTGAACGCAGCATTAGGGTCAGAGAGAGGGTCAAAAATGGTCACAATATCTAATTTATGACTGTTTTTGCCTCGAAAATATAACATTATAAGTGGACCTCAGGGTAAATTGTGATTTATTCTGATGTTTTCAAGGGCCGAGAACTTTGCCAGGTTGTTACTGATAAAAACATGCAATCTTTTCCTGTAATGTCTGACATTGGTCAGCTGTATTCACAGATGTGACTTCTCACCATCAGAAATGTTTGAGAGCAACATCCTGTTACACACTTAAGCATCTTGTTAACTTTTGCATTTTGATGTGTTCCCTATGCCTTCGCTCTGTATTTTTTACTCAGCCTGTTTAGTTTAAAAATGTTCTGCCTGGAAAAGCCATCAATCCATGCACAGTGTCACATTCATCCCAAGAATACTCTGGATAAGAGATTGAACGTCTGTGACTGCAGTTCCCTTGAAGGTTGAGATTTTTATAGATCAGCACACCTTTTGAGTTCTTCCTCTCTGCATTGAAGTATGATTCAATCATTTAAATAAATGGCTGTAGTAAATCAATTTGACCAGGTTGATGCCACATTTATAGTCCAGCATTCATGTATCTGAGGAAGAGCTACAGTTTGGACAAGTCAGTCAGTTCTGTTTCTTACATCAGACCCCATAATCCTTACTTTAACAAAGACGCATATGTCTCAGTCTGTGCAAGCCAGGTGCTTACCTTGCCAGTAATTCATCAATGAGTGACATTTTGCTTATGCCAACACCAAATGTTGGTTTTGAACTGGAACTATTTAACTAGGTTCTGTTATTATAATTAGGCCTAAAGGGACTGTATTCTACACTTCTGCATAATTTTACTTTGTATATTTTTTAAATTACACTCTGCCAGGAGCACAGAGTGTTATTTTGTTGTTTCAGTTTGTGTTTGAGGCAACTGTGTCTTTAACTATAATGAAGCAATAATGAAAACGCCTCTCGCGATTCAGGTGATGAGGTCAGTGTCAACATTATAATATTCATAAAATTATAATATTACATAATTAAAATACATCGACACAGTAGTGATTCATGCGATACGTCAATGTCATTATTATATTATATAGTTTTATATGTGGATTTACGCAGCAGTCACGCTTAGGATCGTTTGTGAGTCACTCTTATTTAGAAGACCTCAGGATGACTTCTAAGCTGTCGTGAGTTTAGGAGATTCAGCTTCAGTAATTATTCTTAGATAAAAATATTACGAGTCCTAAAATGAGGACCCTTACCACGGCCTTAATTTTTAAGAGTTGCTCCTAAATTTCCGCATTAGGAACTACTTTCAACATTAAGATTTGTTTGTAAACTTCAGGCATAGTCTCGAGCTTCCACAAGGGTCTTATCTTGTTGTTTTTTCCCCACATGATAACAGAATTACTGGTTGATTGTTTACATTTATTTACATTTATGCATTCGGCAGATGCTTTTATCCAAAGCGACTTACAGAGCCCTTATTACAGAGACAATACCCCTGGAGCAACCTGGAGTTAAGTGCCTTACTCAAGGACACAATGGTGGTGGCTGTGGGGTTTGAACCAGCATCCTTCTGATTGCCAGATTACCAGTTATGTGCTTGGACCACTACACCACCACCACTCCAGTGAACCACACCACAAACCCTTAAATTCAACAGATGTTCATATTTTGCCATGATGTCTGCGTTTCAGAAGTCTTCCGAAGACAAGATAGCAGAAATAGTGCGGTTACACTCAGAGGCTATGGCTGTCAAAGAAGAGGAACTGAGTGCCCAGGTCAAACAAGCGGTGGTATGCTCAGACGTTCATTTGGGTGGTAACCTGTAAATATTATTGTCTGTGCAAATGTATGCATTTGAATAGAGGCATCTGTTAAACTATACTGTGTATTTATCGCAGGAGCAGTGTCGTGAGGAACTATTGCAGTCTGCACAGGAAAGGGAGCAGCAGGCATCTCTCGCTCTGGAGGAGGCCGAGCTGCAGAAAGCTGCGATTCAAGCCGAGGGGGAGAGCAAAGTTAAGGAACTACAGCTCGAACTGGAGTCTACCAGAACAGTGAGTTTCTCCACTGCCTTATCTGAGAATAGATCAACAGGGTATCCTTATTGTAGTTGCACGGCCAAATTAAGCCATAAGCTTGAAACTGCATCACTGAGTCAACGCTTTGTAATAAGTGAATGAAAGCAATGATATATCTCCAACAAAGTACAAAAATTACAAGGTAAATTTTTTGTTTTTGCAGAGAATTCAAGAGCTGGAAAGTTTTGTGGGTAACTCTGAAATGAATGGTGCCAGAACAGATGAACTCTCAGCACAGACTGAAGAACAGAGAAAGAAGCTAGAGGCTGATAAATCTGTGCTAAAGGAAAGGCATCAGCAGGAGTTGGAAAGGGCAAAGATGGAGCAGATAACAGCCCTCAACCAGCAGCATAATATCGCTATGGAAGAGCTTGTGCAGAAACACAAGGTTGAGACTGAATCCATTCTGAAAGACAAGGAGGAACAGTTTAATTCTCATGTAGAAGAGATGAAACAAAATATGCTGGATAAGCTGAGAAATAAACAGACAGAGCTTGAGACCATGTCTTCTGAGCTTAGTGAGGTGCTGAAGAGTAAACAACAACTTGAAGAGAAGCTGTCCTCTATGGAGACCACCAGTGAATCTGTAAGACTAGAGTTTGAGGAGAGACTCAAGGAGGAACAAACTAAATATCAGGCTGAAATTGAAGCTGTAAAACTTCAGAATGGAGAATCGTTTGCAGGGGTGGAGAAAATGCTGAAAGAAGAGCTAAATCAGCTGAAGATAGTGTTGGAGGAGAAGGAAAAGGTGATAGAGGAACATGTGCTCAGGGAGAAGACTTTAGTAGAAGACGCCAAGAAGGCTCTGCAAGATGGAAATGTGCAGTTGGAAGAACTTACGGAGAGACTCAAGGAAGTACAAGCAAAACATCAGGTAGACATTGAAGCTATGAAACTCCAAAATGAACAGTCATTTGCAGGGGTGGAGAAAATGCTGAAAGAAGAGCTAAATCAGCTGAAGATGGTGTTGGAGGAAAAGGAAAAAGCACTGGAGGAACATGTGCTCAAGGAAAAGTTTTTTGAAGAAGGTGCCAAGCAGGCTCTGCAAGATGGAAATGCCCAATTGGAAGAGCTTAGACTCAGGTCTCAATCGTATAAAGAAGCCCTCGATGAATCCAGATCTCAGATTAGCACTCTTACAGAAGATCTCCAACAAACCAGGAATCAGGTGAAAGATCTTGAGCAAGCTATGGAGACAATGCGTAATGATTTTCAACAGAAAGACGTCTGTCTTGAACAAAAGACAAACGAACTTCAGGAGCTTGAGCAAAAGTTGGAGCAAGTCAAGAAGGACCTAACTGAAAAAGAGAATTTGCATGCTGAAACTTGCAAAGCAATGCAAGAGGAGCAAAATCAGTTAAGAAAGAAGCTGGATGATCAGAAGAGTTCTCATGAAAAGAAACTTGAGAACATTAGGAATGACATGGATTGCAAGTTGAAATCCCAAGAAAACAAGATGGTGAAATTCCGGCAGAAATTCAAAGAAGCACAGGAAAGATTGAAGAAGAAGCTTGATGATCAAGAGGAGAATGCCAAAGCAGAGTTATCCAAGAAAGTTCAAGAGTTACAACAGAAAGACCAGCAACTTAAGGAGAAGATCTTAGAGATGGCACAAACAAGCTCTGAAGGCATCAGCAGCGCCATCACTGATTTGGAGGCAAATCACAAAGAGCAAGTAGAGAAGCTTAATGTGACCCATAAACAGGAGCAGGAGAACATGGTTCGTCATTGGCAGGAGAAACTCAACCAGCTTGAGGAGGAGATGCAGGAAAAACACTCCCTCTCTTTGCAAGAGAAAGCCCAGGAGTTTGAAGAGATATCTCAGCAGCTTTCAGCCAGCAGAGAAGAGAAGGAACAGGTAATGAAAGATGTCCAGGACCTCAGGGAAGAGCTTGCCATGAGGGAGACCACTGTGCAGAAACTGCAGACAGAGCTCAGGGAGGCAGCAAGCAAGCTGGAAAGTTTGTCTGAAGGAGAGGGTATATTTAAAAGACAAGTCGAAACCATGGAGAAGAATCTCAACCAGGCCTTGAATGAAAGGAACATCTTTCAGGATGAACTGAAAAAGAGAGAAGAAACTAGTAAAGGGAGATTACAGAGCTTATCTGAAGAGTTGAGAAACACCCAGCAAAAGTTGAGTACACTTGAAATGTCCAAGTGTAAAGAGAGCGAAGACCTCCAGAGGATACTTGAAGAAAAAACTGCAGCGCTTCAAACTAAGG